>NC_089757.1:11423769-11436269 GCF_040412425.1 Macrobrachium rosenbergii | reverse complement strand
TGTTTGTCCGCCCCTGGTGGCTGCGGGGTAGGTAGGGCATTGGGAGGGTAGGGGAGACAGCAGTGCTGGGTTCCACCAACAAGCTCGTAATAATAATAATAATAATATAGAAATTGTAATTGGTGTCCTTATTTTATTCTAGTCAAACAGTAACGACCATGAGCCACCCACTCTCGCTCACCAAGTTTGGGCTTATTGACATTCCTCTTTGCTGACTGTGTAAAGTTATTTTTCATGCTGGATACTACTTTCGGTGTCATTGTAAAACTGAATAGAGTACGTCATTGCAGTATGGTTAAAAAAAAAATCGAAATGACAAAAGAAAAGGATCAAACTGACGAGTTCAAGTGAGCCGAGAACAAAGGTTTTTGTACTTCACCGAAAAATATTTTCAATGAAAGTAAAGTACTGGAAATATACATAGCTTTTAACCATGGAACATTACGATGGATTGCTCTGCCAATGATGTCCGGTTAACGTATTTTGACGTCATCAGCTATTGCGAATTAAAATATGAGGGGGGGAAAAAATAAAAAGATTTTTGTGATACTCTGTCAAAGATTTATTTAACGGTATATTCCTTTGATCGGTTCTTGTAAAGCTACAGTAGAATACTTATTTTGGTGTCATTTCAAAACTGAACAGCTTTTAGTTATCGCCAAACGTTCAAAAGAGTTAAATAACAAAAGTAGTAGATAAAGATAGCTAGTCAAAGTGGACCAAAGCTGGACATTTCTCTAATTTCCCATAAAAAAAAATATATATATATATATATATATATATATATATATATATATATATATATATATATATATATATATATATATATATATATATATATATATATATATATATATATATGTATATGTAAAAGCAGTAAGCTACAAACGTCCTTTAATATCCAATTCGCTCTACCTCGGAAATAATATATTTTCATATATGTTACCGAAGGGGAATTTTTTAGTTGATAATAAGTTCGTCAACTAAAAAATTCCCCTTCGGTAACATATATGAAAATATATTATTTCCGAGGTAGAGCGAATTGGATATTAAAGGACGTTTGTAGCTTACTGATTGTATATGAATCACGGTGATGTGATAAAAAGTCATATATATATATATATATATATATATATATATATATATATATATATATATATATATATATATATGTGTGTGTGTGTGTGTGTGTGTGTGTGTGTGTGTGTGTGTGTGTGTAGTCTCCTACCTCCTTTTAGCCAACGATTTTTTTATGGAAGATCATAGAAATGCTTGGTTTTGGCTCACGTTGACTAACTATCTTTAATTATTACTTTTGTTATTTTGCTCTTTTGAACGTGTGGCGATAAATAGAAGGCGTTCAGTTTTGAAATAACACCAAAATAAGCATTCTACTGTAGCTTTACGAGAACCGATCAAAGAAACATACCGTTAAACAAATGTTTGACAGAGTATCACAAAAACCTTTTTGTTCCCCACCCCCAACTCACTTTTTAATTCGCAATAGCTGACGTCAAAGTACATTAAACGGGCATCATTGTAAAAGATATTCACCGTAATTTTCCATGGTTATAAAATATAGTTGATTACTTTTATGCCAGGCATCGGGCATTAAAGCACTTTACCGTTATTTATGACTATGAGTACAACATTTGTACATGTTAAAATTATTTTTATTTATTGCGCTTTTAATTGTTAGTTTATTTTATCGGTAATTGCTTTCATTTATAGGATGGTGTTAAGGCGTTTGTACTTTAAATTGGTTTTGTAACTATATCTTTTAACATTCAGTACCGTATTAACTTAAAGAAGCAATTTAGTCACATGATGTACTTGAAAATATTACAAGTACGATGGAATTGAAAAAAAATCTAATATTGGCATCACTCTGGTGGGATTGGCTTGTTGGTAATAACAATACTGACGATGATGGTACCACTGACTGCAACAGGAAAAAGAACAATCACAGTTTTTATTGATAATTCTAATCGTTATCTTGAGGGAGAATGAATAGAACAGCAATTCAGAAGTGTCATCAATACAGGTTTTCTAAATAATAATAATAATAATAATAATAATAATAATAATAGATAATGTTGAAGATAATCATAGCTGTCTCGACAACATTAAAAAAAAGTGGATAGACTCATTTCTGCAGCGCCATCGCTCTGGTAAGTTTTAGGCTTAATGACGCCTTACGAAAGCCTATTGATCATACAAAGAGAGAGAGAGAGAGAGAGAGAGGATGAGCCTTTTATTGGGCCATTAATTTTTCATAAAACAATTAGTCCGCATAATGGGGGGAAAAAGCGGTTATGTAAGCGAAGACATTTGAGTGAATTATTCCAGATTTTATTTACGTAGTAATTCTATTTTGCCGCTATAAGCTTTGTAAGTCCACAGCTCTTGGCACCATTATGAACTGTAATTTATGAAAATCTCATATCTCATGAGTCACTGAAATGGTGAAGAAATGCACGATGATGTCTTTGTAAATAGATATCAATATCATTTATATATGTATTTTAATATATATTCGCACTGACGTCATTGTAGATTTCTTCACCGTAAGTAGTAATAACAATGACGATATTTAGATTAAGAACCCGAGCTCAGGGAACGAGCGCCTGCTGCCTATAGTTTGGCATCTTAGACAACAAGTAAAAAATGCGCAGTCGAGTTTTCTGTACAGCGTAAAATGCTGTACGGAACTCTTAGCAACGGCTCATGAAACTCTCAGCCGCGGCCCATGAAACTTTCAACCACGACCCGGTGGTGACCTGTGTTGTTGGCACCAATAGCGTTGCCAGACGCACGATCATGACTAAATTTAACCTTAAATAAAATAAAAAGTACTGAGGTTAGAGGGCTGCAATTTGGTATGTTTGATGATTGGAGGGTGGATGATCAACACACCAATTTGCCATCTAGCCTGAGTAAGTTTTTAAGACCTGAGGGCGGACAGAAAAAGTGCGGACGGACAGACAAATAGCGATCTCAACAGTTTTCTTTTACAGAAAACTAAAAAGCTAAGATCCACAATCGAAAACTGTGTCCTTGCTGAGGATGAATACCAGGAATCATTGGCAGCTGGATGACTGATAGATAGGGCTAGGGCTCTGAGTGCTTTCCCTTCTCGACCTCAGACGCCTGGCCGATGACCTCGTTTAAAAACCAAGAGGCAAAGGCAGGGGTTATTGGCCTTAGTTAGCTAGCGCGTGCGCGCTGCAAGGCACTGGTCATCCTTCATTTTATTAAGATGATTAATCCTTCGTGGCTTCTCTTCCCAGTAATGGATAGGCACAATAATGATAAAAAAAAATTATGTACTTTATTATCTTCAGGGTACCTGTAGCGCCTAAAATTGAGGGTTATGCAAAGGAGGGTCAATAAGGCCAGTTCTTGCCCCTAAGTAAGTTCAATAAAAGAGGCAAACGGGCTGGACGAAGAAAAGCCAAAATTTAGGATGCTTTACCCGTAGATTATTTTCTTTGTTACACAGAAAATAAATATAAAGATGCATATAGGTAAATTACGTTTTATATTGTGAGGATAATTATCTTGACTCTATGAATGAAAGGCCTATTTAAAATTTCGATATATAGGTTTGATTGTTACATGGACAGAAAAATACTATGCTCTAACAACCTGACATATAATATATATATATATATATATATATATATATATATATATATATATATATATATATATATTTATATATATTTATATGCGTGTGTATGAATGTATATTATGTATGCGTGCGCGCGCATTGCTAGATAGATAAATAGTTTTTCAGGAAACGGCTCGTGCATGTTATATCTCGCACGTCAAACAGAACTAAAAATGACCTAAAACATACCTTGTTTTTCACTGGAGAGATGTTTTCGTCAACACTAGGAAAAAGACGTTATTGGTTTGGGTACAGAAGTCTGGTGTACATTTCATCCTGCCGTGAGATAAAGTAATCTCCCAATTATGTTACCGAGAGATCGCAAGTAGACCTTGAAGATTCTGACAAATCATCTGACGGTCTGGTGTCAACGTTTCTCAGTTATTTTGTGGAGGAAAGCAGCGCCACAAGTGGTAACTCGGGTCTTTGTTTGGTTGGGTAGAAACTTTGCGTAGCTGTCAGGTTTAATATATATATATATATATATATATATATATATATATATATATATATATATATATATATATATATATATATATATATATATACACACACACATTTATGTGTCTGTAAATATATATATATATATATATATATATATATATATATATATATATATATATATATATGTGTGTGTGTGTGTGTGTGTGTGTATGTGTCTGTGTTTGTGCATCATGTATTGAGTTACATTCACTAGATTATATCAATTTTATATCCATTTTTTCTGGTTTACTGATTCCGTTTTATCCGCTCTCTTTTCTGTTTGTTGACTTAGGATTATTTTTTACTTGATCGATAAACTTGTGTTAGTATTTGAAATCGTAAGAAGGCTAAAAATATCTATGACTTCATATTGATAATATAGTATGGTAATCATTATCCAATCGACAATCACGTAAATGAAGAACTGTCTCAATTTTTCTTAATTGTTGTAGAAGCTAATTTATATATATATATATATATATATATATATATATATATATATATATATATATATATATATGTATGTATACATTATGTATATATATACAGTATATATAATTATATGTATGTTTGCATTGCATATATATACATACATACATACATACATACATGGTGACATAGCACACCATGGTAAGAGGTGAAAGCCAAGAGTAAATGTAGGGGACAGTATGATTGTGTGGCTAAAAGGAAACCAAGATTATGGAGCACTGAATGTCAGTATAGACGGAAGGAGAAAGGAAGCAGAGGATTCGCATAAATACTTGGGAGTTAATATATAATGGATGATGGTAGGATGAGAGAAGAGGTAGTCAGAGTAGGTGAAGCAAGCGAGTTGGTGGGTTGTGCATAAAGACTGGGAAGAGACTTGAATTGGCAGTTGAAGCCAAGCTGGAAATATATGGAAGGATTGTTAAGCCAACTCTCCATTATGGAAGTAATGTTGAGTTTTTGAATGTTGAAGAAAGGTAAACCGAATGAAATGAAATGTTTGCTTATTATTTGTAGACAAGAAGTATTCTGGAAGATTGTCGAAATTCGTTGGAGAAGTGGCAAATAGAGAAACGGAAGTGAATGGATGGATCAGGATGCCTTGAGATAGTTTGGTCAAGTGGAAAAACTAGAGGGGATGAGGTGGAGAGAAGATTGCATAATGCGAGGAGGAGAGGCAGGCCCATAAAGTGCTAGGTGGGTGGTATGAAAGAGATTTTAGATAAGAAGAACCTTAATATCCAGAAAGCTCGAGATTGTGTGTACATGATAGAGGTGAATAGCGCAACGTGTGTAGGATGGGTCAGTGTACTGATGATGAGCTTTCTATGAAGTTATATGAAACAGCTAATGTTGTGGAAGTTTTCTCCATATGTGGTTATTATAGACGCAACAGTTAAAGTATGAATATGGCAGAGACCAGAGTACCCTTCTTTTCTCTGTATCCAGCCCCTGTTAGGGGAAACGGTTATATATATATATATATATATATATATATATATATATATATATATATATATATATATATATATATATATATATATATATATATATATACACATGCATACATGACATTTATCTCATAAAATATACAGAATGTCTCCCTGCCCTTTCAGTTTTGGGTCCCAGTTGCCCACAAAAAGGAAGATGTTTTATCTCCATATGAAATAAGGCCCAAGTTCTGTGGGAGTTGGCCCAGTGCATCTCTCCCTGCCCTTTCAGTTTTGCTCATCCACGCCTTCATTACTACTCCAAAAGGAAGATGTTGCAGGATGTTGTTTTAATGACCTCCTATATACGTGAAGCCCAACAAGGCCCAAACGTCCTGTAAGTTGGCCCAGTGCATCTGCTCCGCCGTCAACGCCGACGGCTTTAACCTGTATCTAGCTCATCCGGCTTCCAACACTCTTCATTACTACACTAACCAGTCGGCCCAGAATAAGGATTAGGGTCACTTACTTATTGTCCGTCGTGTAGGAGCATTTTGTTATGTTGTTTTAATGCAGGTAGAGTGAATTGGATATTAAAGGACGTTTTGCATGTGAATCATTATAAATAGTCATATATATATATATATATATATATATATATATATATATATATATATTATATATATATAAATATATATATATATATGTGTGTGTGTGTGTGTGTTCCAGCATAACTCTGAAATGCATTGAGCAATTTCAACCAAACTTGGTATACATATGACTTACTACCTAGAAAAGAATACTGTGGGAGTAAGAGGGGGGTGGGGGTGGGAAGGGCTTCCCTGAAACGGAGCTGGTTCTTCCCATAGACTTAGTAACTAAATAAACTCTGTGGGTTTATCATACCTCATTTTGGTATACATATGACTTACTATCTGGAAAAAATACTGTTGGGGTAAGACATCACTGGCACCAAAGGGGGTGGGTGGGAAGGGGTGAGATGTAAAAATAACTGAAAATGACAGATTTTAGTGTCTAATCCATAGTTTTCAAGGTCGCTGAGATGAATAGTGGCAATCCAGATGCCCTTCAAGTCCAAGTTCAGCCCCGATGGTGGGTGGGTGAGAAGGGGTGAAAAATAAGATGTAAAAAATGACAGATATTAGAGTCTAATCTATAGTTTTCAAGGTTGCTGAGATGAATAGGGACATTCCCAATACCCTTTAAATCCAAGTTCAGCCCTGATAGGAATGGGGGGTGAGAAGGAGTGAAATATAAAATGCCAAAAATGCTGGACATTGTAATTGCAGCAACTATCTTAACAGGAGAGAGAGAGAGAGAGAGAGAGAGAGAGAGAGAGAGAGAGAGAGAGAGAGAGAGAGAGGGGCGTGTTAGGGAGAAGAAAGAGGGAAAGAGTGAGGAAGAGTTGTAAAGAGGGAGAGAGAGAGAGTTTATCAGTTGTCATTCAGAGTTTTCCCGGGTAGCACCTGGTTGGTCAGCTATTATACATATATACATATATATATATATATACTGTATATATGTATATGCAGTATAATTGTTTATATAAATATAGGAAAAAGTCTTCTTGATAGACATCAAATATGTACATCTATATTTATAACTTTTTATTTGCACATACTGTATATGTTGTTTGTATGCGCCCGTGTTTCTGTTTTTGTATGTACATATTTTAAGTATAGATATACTCTCATGTAATATGCATATAAACATAAAATGACATATTTGAAATATATATAAATGTGGAAATGAACAAAGCAGAATTTCACGTTTCGTTTTTAAAGTAACATAACCTATTTTTCCTCCTAACCCAGGGTCGAAATTGGCGGAGACACCTCCTGGAGCTGCGAAATTGGCACAGGGGCTTGGCTCTGCGGATGGATAGCCACCACTCGACAAACAGTGAGGGTCACCTTGTCATCCAATGACCCCAGGTTCCCTCAGGGGTCACCCTTCAGAGAGGTCAGTAGTTTACAGTTTTATCCGTACCATTTCTTCAAAATTGAGATGTTAATAAACGGACGCTGCAAAGTATCGTACATCTGGGAAGATAACGGATGTTCTTGGCCACTCACAGCAAGGTGTCCATCACGCTCTGGCTATGGTCGTCGTTCAGAGCGACGGAGAACTGGCCGCTGTCCTGGAGCTGTACAGGAGGGAGACGGGCGAAACGTTCCACGAGGAGGACGAGGAGATCGTCAACTCGTACCTCGTTTGGGGAGGAATCGCCCTCCACTACGCCGAGCTCTACCACAGCATGGTCAAGCAGAGAAAGCTCAACGACTTCATCCTCTCCGTTGTCAAGTAAGTGGAGTAGTAAGTGAATTAGCTTCTCTGATTTTTCTTTGTTCTATATGCATTGCAGAGCTCTACCACTACATTTTAGTGGTAGAGCTCTGGAATGTTTATAAAACAGAAAAATCAGAAAAGCTAATTTTTATGTATTTTATTATAAATTGTCATGTAACTCGTTCTGCATCCAAGATCAACTAGCCGAGGGCCTCATTATCGAGCCTTGCCAGCCTAAAGGTCAACAGTACGGCCGTTTTCTTCACATTAGGTTGCCAGGGCGCGATAATGATGCCTACGGACTCGATGACGGCGGATTATAGGGGGGTGTTTGGGGTTTCTTTTGGCTCTCAGTTCCTTGGCTTTCTGTTTCTTTCTGTTTTGTACTTTTTATCCATCTCCTGCGTTCTTTCCATTCAGCTGTCCAACTTCCTCAACTTTGTTATTCTGCAGTTTTTACTACTTATTTAAGAACGGATTTTTCTGGCCAGCAGAACAGATAAGTAAAGAACGTCAGTATAAAAATAATAATATTTTGCTATCCATTTTTCAGCAGCTAAAGTATGAATGTATTTTTGTTTCCCACCCTTCCCTCACTAGGAGAAACAACCTCATTTTCAAAGAAATAGTGATCGCAGTTAAACTTGAATTGAACCTAAGAATTGTGCAGAGCATGTCACGTTTTTCCTTGCAGTGTCGAATTTTTTATTCATTCCTTCCTCTCCGGAGACACAAACCAGCACATGGATGTTCTTCCACTCAAGTTTTCAATTTCGGACTGTTGCATAATTCAGTTTGTCCCAGAGGATGATATTATTTTCCTTGTTGAAGTCGCCGCCTGTATTAAATTATCTGTCGTGTAACAATATACTGATTGAGAACTCAGTTTGCCCGGCAGATCTTTGCTTGCATGAAGCTCCATTAATATTTTTCCATTTTTGTTTACACTATGTCGGGAGAGAAAGACTCAACACAACACACACACACACACACACACACACACACACACACACACACACACACACACTAAGCGTGTGTACAAGTGATATTTCCACAAATGGAATACGTGAATAATTTAAGATGTACATTTTTTATCCTCTCTCTCTCTCTCTCTCTCTCTCTCTCTCTCTCTCTCTCTCTCTCTCTCTCTCTCTCTCTCTCTCTCTCTGTTTTTAAGGAAGAGAAAGAGAGCTGTTGGTCGGGCATCCCAGTGGCCCCTATGTAGCCCAGTCCAGAAGAAAACGAACAGAAAAAGGGGGGTTGACTGTGAAGGGAATGATGAACCTGACCCTTAAAATATAGAATTCAGGGAGCAAGGACACAAGGAGAGGTGGCTAACCGGGTGTTACGAAGCTGGCCATGAAGCTGGACCACCAGTTAGCCAATATTGGTAACAGTAAAATTGTCTCCACATTCCAGATAGAGTATTCCGGATAACTAGAATATTCCAGAAATCTCGATTCCATAAAAATATATTCCTGATTACCAAGAGATTTTGGGTAATTAGGAGACTCCAGAAAACAGGAGCCAAGATCCCAATAAGATTCCGGGTGACTTGAAGACTCCATAAAACTAGATACAAGATAACTAGAAGATTCCAGGTAACTAGGAGACACAGAAGACTAGATTTAAGACAACCAGAAGATTTCAGGTATCTAGGAGACTCCATAAAACTAGTTTCAAGATAACTAGAAGTTCCAGGTTAACTAGGAGACTTCAGAAAACCAGATCCATGATAGATAAAAGATTCCAGGTAACTTGGAGATTCTGGAAAAGTAGATTCCAGAAAACCAGATGATTCCAGGTAACTAGGAGACTCCAGAGAACCAGACCAAAGATAACTAGAAGATTCCAGGTAGCTAGGAGACTCCAGAAAACTATATCAGGATAACTAGAGGATTCCAGGTAACTAGGAGACGCCAGAAAACCAGATCAAAGATAAGTAGAAGATTCCAGGTAACTAGGAGACGCCAGAAAACTAGATCAAAGATAGCTAGAAGATTCCAGGTAACTAGGAGACTCCAGAAAACTAGATTCCAGATAACTAGAAGATTCCGGGTAACTGAGATGCTCCAGAAAACTGGATTCCAGACAGCTAGAAGATTCCAGGTGACTGAGAGGCTCCAGAGAACTAGATTCCATATATCTAGGAGATCCCATAAAACTAGAAGACAAAGGAAAATGAGTTCCCACGTCGCCGCCTTGATTGTCGTGCAGTCAGATTGCAACTGTAATTAAGAGGAAGTTTATGATAGCGAAAATAACGAGGACACGGTTGCCTTCACGTTCATTAACACTGTAAGCTGATCTCTCTCTCTCTCTCTCTCTCTCTCTCTCTCTCTCTCTCTCTCTCTCTCTCTCTCTCTCTCTCTCTCTAGAGCTTTGTGACGCCATTCCCGTCCTGAACATTGATCATGCATTAAAGGGCTGTTTGACCAAACCCGGATTTTTCATTTGAGTCACTTTCATTCTTGGCCCTTTACCTTGAATTGAGACAACAATAAACACATCTGTCTTTACCTTGAATTGAGACAACAATAAACACATCTGTCTTTACCTTGAATTGAGACAACAATAAACACATCTGTCTTTACCTTGAATTGAGACAACAATAAACACATCTGTCTTTACCTTGAATTGAGACAACAATAAACACATCTGTCTTTACCTTGAATTGAGACAACAATAAACACATCTGCGTAGTTCAAGGTTATCATTCTTTTCCTTTCGCCTGCGTCACATCTGTGATTAGTTGTCTCTTAATAAGCAAGCAATTATGCAAACAAAACACAGTTAACTTTAGGTAAGATGAGGCAAACATGTAAGATAAAGATGAAGATGAACAGGGAACAGATACCATCAGGCAAACATGCAGGCTATGATAAGTATGTAGACACGCAAACAGACATACAGTCAAATGAATAAAAATGCAGAAGAATAAACAGACATAGACACACAAGCATTAAAAACAAAGAATAACAACCTAAACAAAGAACAGACTAAAGTAAATAAACAAACTAGCAAACACGTGACGAGTTGCTTCCCTATCCATGTCTCCTTTTAACCTTGAGGCTTTATGCGTTTTATTCCACTGGGATCTCGTTATGGGATAAGGTTGAAACCATAAAAGTAAATAAATGTATATATATATTAAATGACAAACACTGAATATATTTATATATATTGCCGTTATTACCGAAGTCTAAACGACCTGTTAGCACTCACTGGTTACACTGGTTATACGAAACTCAAAACAAACCAGATGAACTGGAAGCAAAATATATACGAATATTATACATAAATAGGAAAAGAATAGTACAGCCACCGTGCAGGAGTAACAGATATATAAATCAATAAATAACTTGATAATAGTAATCTCTCCTTGGTATGTTAGTATTAAGCTACCTCCCACATAACTGGTCATATCACCAAAGAGCTCTCTCTCTCTCTCTCTCTCTCTCTCTCTCTCTCTCTCTCTCTCTCTCTCTCCTATTCGTTCTCCCTAAATCTCCCTTCCCTGTTCCTCCCTTCCCTCAGTCCTCCCCGCCCTCCCCCTCCCAGGTTTCCTTTTAGTCTCACTCCCAAAAGGAAACTTCAAAGGGATTAGGCTGTGTTAAGGGTCCCTTGTTATCGAAGCCTCGACGCCGGGGAAAAATATCCTCCCCCGAAGTAAGCTCCCTTGACGTGTCCTCAAATGTCCTCCCCCGAAGCATGTCCTCTTGGCGTGATCTCCCTTCGTAATTCCACCCCGACGTAAATTGGGTTTTGTCTCTTTACTAAGGTTTCTCCCGTAGAGGGAGTGCCGTCAGTGCGCCTTACGGAGTGCGCCGTGTGCATTACTGAAGGGTGGTTACGGCGTCCCTTCGTCCCATAGTTGTACCCATTTCTTAGCCTTGTACTTGAACTTCATTCCCGCTTCCTTTCTTCAATTGTGCTGTCCAACATCTCTACCTTTAGATCCTTGTGCTTTATTATGTCTATACTGTACATTCTGGATCTCTCTATCTTGCTGTCCAGCCATTCCAACTCCCTTCTTAAGCTGACTGTGAATTATCTGGCGTCGCAACCAG
Source organism: Macrobrachium rosenbergii (assembly GCF_040412425.1). NCBI lineage: Eukaryota > Metazoa > Arthropoda > Malacostraca > Decapoda > Palaemonidae > Macrobrachium > Macrobrachium rosenbergii. The sequence goes on along the minus strand of NC_089757.1, from coordinate 11,424,315 downwards.
GGTCACTGTCACCATGAAGGACCAAGGATAATTTTTGACATAAACTAAAATGATGAATTATTTAAACGCTTGGTCACGAGAAACATTGTATAGCATATATATATATATATATATATATATATATATATATACACTATATATATATATATATGTATATATATACATATATATATATATATATATATATATATATATATATATATATATATATATATATATATATATATATATATATATATATATATATATATATATATATATATATATATACCAACACATTAGATTGAGTGGAAGCTCAAAAGCTAGTATTTTAGAGATATGTTACTGATGTGAGAAATTACACAGTTACTCCCTCGTTAAGCTGCCCTAGGCGTTGCATGGCCGGAAGTGCCCTGGTTCTTGGCTTGACAGCTGAGATTTCATAAAACCAATTATGGTAATCTGTCGCAACAAGACGCTGTTTCTGGTTGCGGCACTGTCTCTTTCTACATCGCTTTTATTTTGCTGTCACTATATTTTGAAAAGTAACTGTAATTTATCACATTA
>NC_089757.1:11401269-11421269 GCF_040412425.1 Macrobrachium rosenbergii | reverse complement strand
TCATGGCTAACTTTTACCTTTAAATAAAATAAAAACTACTGAGGCTAGAGGGCTGCAATTTGATATGTTTGATGACTGGAGGGTTGATGAGCAGCATAAAAAATTGCAGCCCTCTAGCCTCAGTAGTTTTTAAGATCTGAGGGCGGACATAAAAAGTGCGGACGGACGGACAAAGCCATCTCAATAGTTTTCTTTTACAGAAAACTAAAAATCCATAAAATTTAGGGAATTTGATGGGAAAAGAGGAGTGGCCAAACACCTGGTTTCAGAAAGTGCGATTTAATCCCATACCATAGAATGGTCATAGAGTTACGTCGTATAAAGTGACATATATACTAGGCTGCAATGGAATAGTGTGGCCAGCCCCTTTCTGCCCCGTCTTTGGCTCCCAGTTGGGGCTGGTCCCCATTCAAAAGATGGGTCGACTGGTTGGGGAACGACCCTTCTACTGAGCATCCTTGGATTAAGAACTGTGTCGAGATGAATAAGCCAGATACGAAGTATGAGTCGTGAAAGGTTTAGAATAATATAGATTTAGAAATAGAGTTTGAATGATTGAGTGTATGGCTGATTTAGTATCAGTGACATCGTGACGTCAGTGGTCTTTGATAATCAAGACTGCGCAGCATTCCACAAATTAAATGCATTCTGAAATTCCCTACGTATAAAAATTTCATTTAGGCGCCATGTTCATGAAAACGAACGTTAAACTTAAACGTTACTTTGGCTTAACGTTTATTTTAATGGATTTATTACCTTTATGATAAGTGCACCTTAACGATCTTTGTGCAAAGTCTCGTAAGAATAATATAAACAAGTAAAAAATGCGCCGAAGTTTCTTTGGCGCAATCGAGTTTTCTGTGGAGCCGATACAGCGTATAATCAAGGCCACCAAAAATAGATCTATCTGTCGGTGGTCTCGGTATAATGCTGTATGAGCCACGGCCCATGAAACTTTAACCACGGCCAGTGGTGGCATATCCTATATCGTTGCCAGAAGCACGATTATGGCTAACTTTAACCTTAAATAAAATAAAAACTACTGAGGCTAGAGGGCTGCAGTTTGTTAAGTTTGATGATTGGAGGGTGGATGCTCAGCATACCAACTTGCAGCCCTCTAGCCTCAGTAGTTTTCAAGATCTGAGGGCGGACAGAAAAGGTGCGGACAGAATAAAGTGCGGACGGACAGACAAAGCCGGCACTATAGTTTTCTTTTACAGAATACTAAGATGAAGAAATTGTTTATTCAGTAAAAGAAAATTATATTTATTCAGTAAAAGAATACTCAGATGTTTGAGAGACGGTAATAAATTGCATATTTTTCCTTTAAAATTAATTTATCAATATCAGAACCCGGAACTTCAGGAGAATCTCATCATATCGGCCATAAAAATGCTTTTGAGAATCAAGTTCTCGAAACATTTATTTTCTCTTTCGAGCTCAACTTTTCTGGTATCATTGAATGAGATCAATTTCCTTCAAAATATGCAGTCAGTGCAGATTTTATGCAAGAAAATATATCAGACTATTTATAATTAAACGTAATAAACGCAAATTCTTCAAAGACAGCCGTCATGTAAAAAATTAAACAAAATAGGCATTACCAGTAAGCACCACCTTCCTTAGCTAATTCGATAGCGTAGAAACTTCAATACCAGAAGCGGTAGTTCGGATAAAAAAAAAAAATAATAATAATAAATTTTTACTCGTGTGCGTCGGGGGGGCGGAGTATGGGCAGGGGCGGGGATATGGGTGGGGGAAGGGGGGCCGGTTGGCATCATACCGGTCAAAGTCCGGATTAAGGAGCATGGCTGAGCGTGACGTCGTTGACCTTGCTACGGTTGTGCAAGCGGTAAAAGGTCACTGTGAGACGTGACAGACACCGGAGTTAGACACTTTTATTGCGGTCGTAACTGGACGTCATAAAATGCCTTGTATAACCAGTTAATTATTTTTTCCGTGTGTGACAGTGTGGAGTACAGTTAATGAACTCGATGCTCAGACTAGCCGTTGTCCAACCCTGAGCCAGGTCATCTTACTCCCCTCTCTCTCTCTCTCTCTCTCTCTCTCTCTCTCTCTCTCTCTCTCTCTCTCTCTCTCTCTCTTTCCACTATGCCTTATATAATATAGCACACGCACATACGCAAACACAGTTACGCGCAATTATGCGGGATGGTTTTGTCAACGAAATCTCTGCATTTGTTGTAAAACCAGCGAAGGGTCTGTTCGCTAAACGGCCGTCCATGCTACCAGATTTCCTCAGCACTTGAGAACCGCCCGCTATATCTCTCCAGAAGCGAAGCACAGGCAATTTAGCGACATCCAACCTCGGCTGCATCACCAATCGGAAGTGGACGAGTAGACGGATTCAGTCTCAGGAGGATGGAGATGAGAGACTCAGCCGGGGCAACGTGACAAGTCGGCTGTAGGGATGATTTGCAATCCTATTTCCCTTCTTCTCGTCTTCGCATTGGCGAAACCTGAGACTACCAGAAGGGAAAAGGGGAAATTGGTGAACAGATGACGCTCATTGTTTTCTTTGTTTTGCAGTATTGTGCAAGAACTCACCTTGTTGCAGTATACGTTGCACAAAAAAAGTTAAGTATACCTTAGTTTTACCAGACCACTGAACTGATTGACAGCTCTTCCAGGGCTGGGCCGAAGGATTAGACTTATTTTACGTGACAAAGACCCAATTGGTTACTTAGCAACGGAACCTACAGCTTATTGTGGAATCCGAACCACATTATAGCGTGAAATGAATTTCTATCACCAGAAATAAATTCCTCTAATTCTTCATTAGACGGCCGGAGACTCGAATTCGGGCCTAGCGAGTGCTAGTCCACACCTCGATCGACTGGCCTAACGAGAACAATACATTGCACAAATATTTATGTTCAAGTTGTTCTCAGGAGCTACCAGTAAGCACCTACGCATTGTCGTCTTCAGTGTCAGTTCTTTTAAGTACAAAAAACGCGAGAAATTAAGGCAAAAACATACGTTTCATTTCACCAATTATTTAAAACGTAATTGCATTGTAGCTGCCCTTTTGATTCTTCATTCCCTCTTTGACCGAGCAGATGTAATCTTCATGAGGACCAAAAATACTGAGCGTTTAATGCCGTATAAAACCAGCGTTAATTGGTACCTGGAAACATGAGGATTCGGACTTGAAAAATAATAGCGTGCTTCTGTTGTGCTGCTCGACAGATCATAAACCCCACTTTGTAATTTATCCTCAGAAATGAAAGAAAGCTTCTCTCTCTCTCTCTCTCTCTCTCTCTCTCTCTCTCTCTCTCTCTCTCTCATTAAATTAAAAGGGTCTTATCCCTCATCGTCGCCTCCCTTCTTTCTCACTTTCTCCTCATTTTCACTTATTTTTTTCATCTCTTCTTAGAAAAGAAATTTCTCTCTCTCTCTCTCTCTCTCTCTCTCTCTCTCTCTCTCTCTCTCTCTCTCTCTCATTTAGTTAGAATGGTCTTGTCTCTCATCCCCTCCCTTTCTCTCTCACTTTCTTGTAATTATTCCTTTTTTTATTTCACCTTTCTTAATTAATAGAAACTCTCTCTCTCTCTCTCTCTCTCTCTCTCTCTCTCTCTCTCTCTCTCTCTCTCTCTGGACTTCAGCTCCGGTTTCAATTAAAAATAACGCGAACAAAGTTTTGAATTCTTTTTACAACTGCACTGATAAGCTTCTATAATTATCTCCCTTTGTCGTTTGTGCTTGACGCTGTCGCATCTCCGTAATTAAAATTTCTCAATTGCCGTTTTTTACGCAGATAAAGCACTGTGAATATCATATCAATAACTTCAAATGGTTTGAAAGGCTTTGCAACTAACGACCAGTGTGATCAATCAGCTGTTCGACCAACGTCCACAGATTTGAAATGAAATCTAGATGGGTTTGAAATTCTTTCCCCTTCCAGTTTTCGGTTTTGATGAGGACTGCTCCCAAAAGAAAAGAGTAGGATGAATGTTTGACGGGCTAATATTTGTATTTCATTCCGTTTCTGTGTGTTTTAATTTTGCGATCGCTTGTTTAGATAGATACTTGAAGGTTTTGGTTATTCATGTTTTTTTTTTTTATGTAGGAAATATTTAATCCATTGGTTAATAACTATCATTATTTCATGTGTGTTTGCATCCAGTTGATAAATAGTGTTTGGTGTTTTCCTCTGAAACGAATTTATCTATGCTTCGCTAAAACAATCTCATGTATACACTGCACTGCCATCCATTAGTTAATGTCATTCAATTAATTTGCAAATACGCAGCCATGGAATGAAGCTAAGAGTAAATATTAATCACAATATCCCGTTCAGTCATTTGCAAACCGTCCCCCGTCTCTCTCTCTCTCTCTCTCTCTCTCTCTCTCTCTCTCTCTCTCTCTCTCTCTCTCTCTCTCACTGGCCCCTATATAAACTAGCACATGCATATACACGAACTTAACAGGACGGGGTTGAGTGACTCAGCCAAGGCAGCGTGAAGATTCGGCTGTTGGGATGATTTGCAATCCTATTCTCCTTTCTGAGAATTTCCCTTCCTCTGAGAATTCCCCTTCTTTTGAGAATTCCCTTTCCTCTGAGAATTCCCCTTTTTCTGAGAATTTCCCTTCTGAGAATTTCTCTTTTGAGAACGCCAGAAGGGAAAAGAGAAAATCAGTGAAAAAATAATTGTTATTTGTGTATGTATTTTGCAGTATTGTGCAAGCTCTCAACTTGTTGTAGTATATATTGCATAAATATTTATGTGCAAATTGTTCGCAGGAGCTAACAATGTGCATCTAAGCGTTTTGTTTTCTGGGTCGACTCTGATAAGTACAAAAAAAAAAACGAAAAATGAAGGAAAAAATATACGTTTCATTTCACCAGTTATCTAATACTTAATTGCATTGTTGACCTTTAATTTTTCGTTCCCTCTTTGACAGAGCAGATATAATCCTCGTAAGGTCAAAAATACGAGGCGGTGAATACCACATAAAACCAGCGCGAATTGGTGCCTTAAAACATGAGGATTCTTACCTGAAAATATGCTCATGCTTCTGTTGTGCGGGGGGACAGATAAAAAAACCCCATTTTGTATTTTTTGCTCTAAAATGAAAGAAAGACTCTCTCTCTCTCTCTCTCTCTCTCTCTCTCTCTCTCTCTCTCTCTCTCTCTCTCTGGAACCCAGCTCCGGTATCAATTACAAATATCGTAAATAAAATTTTGAAATCTTTTGACTGGTAATGTTCTATAAACGTCACCCTGTTTCTTTTGTGCTTGACGCCTTCTCATCTCCGTAATTAAAAGTTTTCATTTATGTTTTTTTTTTTGCGCAGTTAAAGCACCGTGAATCTCATATAAATAACTTTAAATGGTTTGAAAGGATTGTAACTAACGACCAGTGTGATAAATCAGCTGTTCTACCAACTTCCATGGAATTCGAAATTGAATCCAGATCTCTCTCTCTCTCTCTCTCTCTCTCTCTCTCTCTCTCTCTCTCTCTCTCTCTCTCTCTCTCTCTCTCTCTCCCCACTGGCCCCTATATAAACTTGTACATGCATATACACGAACACATCGTTGCGCGCGCTTATGCGGGTTGGTCTTGTCAACGAAATCTCTGCACCTGATGGGTAAATGCATTTGAGGGGTCTGTTCGCTAAACGGCTGTCCATACTAACAGACTTTTTCAGAATTTGAGAACCGCTCGCGATATATACCGAAGGCCAGGTAGTCTGGCGACATCCAGCCTCGGTTTTATCACCAACCAGAAGTGGACAAGTGGACGGAGCCTGACTTGGGAGGATGGAGCTGAGTGACTCAGCCACGGCAACGTGACGAGTTGGCTGTAGGGATAATTTACAATCCTATTTCCTTTCTCGTCCTTTCATTGGCGACACCTGAGAGTGCCTGAAGGGACAAGAGGAAAGGAGTGAAGAAAAAATACTTATTTCTGGCTTTCATTTGCAGTACCGTGCAAGGTCTCAACGTTATATATCGTACAAATATTTATGTTTGAGTTGTTGTCAGCTGCTAGCAATATGCACCCACGCCTCTTAGTCTTCTGTGTCGATTCTGTTAAGTAGAGACAACTGAAGAAATGAAAGCAAAACCATACATTTAATTTTTCCTATTAGTTAAATCTTAATTGCATTGTTACCATCCTATAATTCTTCATGCCCTCTGACTGAGCAGTCGTAATATTCGTAAGGCCTAACAATACAGAGTTTAATGCCATATTAAACCAGAGTGAATTATTGCTCGGACTTATGGATTCTGTCCTAAAAAGTATACGTGTGCTTCTGTTTTGCGCGTAGATAGATCAAAAATTTTTTTTAACTCATCCCCTAAAATAAAAGAAAGGTCTCTCTCTCTCTCTCTCTCTCTCTCTCTCTCTCTCTCTCTCTCTCTCTCTCTTTGAAATCCTGCTCCGTTATCAATAAAAAATAACCTGAATAAAGTTTTGAATTCTTTTTACAACTGGACTCATAAGGTTCTATAATTGTCTCTCTTTTTCCTTTTTGTTTGACGCTTTCACACTTCAGTAAGAACAAATTTTCAATTATGATTTTTTTTGCTCAGTAAAAGCATCGTGAATCTCGTGTAAATAACTTCAAATGGTTTGAAGGGCTTTGCAACTAGCGACCAGTGTGATCAATCAGCTGTTCGACCAACGTCCACAGATTTCAGAATGAAGTCTGCCTGTGTTTGGAATTTTTCACTTTCCAGTTTTCGGTTTTAGATGAGAACTGCCCCAAGAAGAAGGGGGATAATGTTTGACGGGTTAATATTTGTATTTCATTGTTTCTGTATTTTGTAATTTTGCGATCGCCTGTTTAGATGGATTTGAATTTTTGGTTAATCATCTTCTTGTAATGTAGGAAATATTTATATGCATTGGTTGATAACTGTCATTATTTCATGTTTGTTTGCATCCAGTTGATAAATAGTATGTTGTTTTTCCTTCTGATATGAATTAATCCATGCATCGCTAAACGATTTCATCAGACATCCTTCAGCTGATATCTTACAAATTCATATGCAAATACTTACAACCATGGAATCAAGCTGAAAGTGAATATTAATCACAATATCCCTTTCAGTCATTCACATTCTCTCTCTCTCTCTCTCTCTCTCTCTCTCTCTCTCTCCTCTCTCTCTCCACTGGCCCTATATAATGTAGCACACGCATGAACTCAAACACGGAGTTTTCTTTAGCGAAATCTCAGCACCTTATGTAAAATCGGCGAAGGGTCTGTTAGCTAAAAGGCTATCCATGTTAACAGAATTTCCCAGCGCTTGAGAACCGCTGCGATATCTCTTCAAAAGCCAGTCGCAGACAGTTTAACGACATCCATCCTCCGTTTCATCAACAAACAGAAGTGGACAACTGGACGGATCCTGACTTAATAGGACGGGGTTGAGTGACTCGGCCAGGGAAACGTGACGATTCAGCTGTTGGGATGATTTGCAATCTTATTCCCTTTCTGAGAATTTTCCTTCCTCTGAGAATTCCCTTCTTCTGAGAAATCCCCTTTTTCTGAGAATTTCCCTTCTGAGAATGCCTGAAGGGAAAAGAGAAAATCAGTGAAAAAATCATTCTTATTTTTGTTTATACTTTGCAGTATTGTACAAGCTCTCATTATATATTGCATAATATTTATTTTCTGTGTCGATTCTGATAAGTACAAAAAAACGAAAATGAAGGCAAAAACATACGTTTCATTTCACAAGTTATATAATACTTAATTGCATTGTTGCCGACATTTAATATCTCATTGCCTCTTTGACAGAGCAGATGTAATCTTCGTAAAGTCTAAAAATAGTCAGCGTTTAATGCAATATAAAACCAGCGTGAATCGGTGCCTGAAAACATGGGGATTCTGACCTCAAAATATGCACATGCTTCTGTTATGCGGGGGACAGATAAAAAAATCCCATTTTGTATTTTTTCCTCTAAAATGAAAGAAAGATTCTCTCTCTCTCTCTCTCTCTCTCTCTCTCTCTCTCTCTCTCTCTCTCTCTCTCTCTCTCTCTCTCTCTTCATTAAATGAAAAGGGTCTTTTCTCTCATCGCCTCCCTTCTTACTGTGTCATAACTTTCCCTTATTTTTTCATCTCTTCTTAGAAAAGAAATTTCTCTCTCTCTCTCTCTCTCTCTCTCTCTCTCTCTCTCTCTCCATTTAGTTATAAGGGTCTTGTCTCTCATCCCCTTCCTTCTTTCTCTCTCACTTTCTTGTAATTATTCCCTTATTTTTTTATTTAGTAGAAACTCTCTCTCTCTTTCTCTCTCTCTCTCTCTCTCTCTCTCTCTCTCTCTCTCTCTCTCTCTCTCTCTCTCTCTCTCTCTCTCTCTCTCTCTCTCTCTCTCTCTCTCTCCGGACTTCAGCTCCGGTTTCAATTAAAAATAACGCGAATAAAGTTCTGAATTCTTTTTACGACTGCACTGATAAGCTTCTATAATTATCTCCCTTCGTCATTTGTGCTTGACGCTTTCACATCTCCGTCATTAAAAATTTTCAACCATCGTTTTTTACGCAGCTGGAGCACTGTGGATATCATATCAATAACTTCAAATGGGTTGAAAGGATTAGCAACTATAACGACCAGTGTGATCAATCAGCTGTTCGACCAGCGTCCACAGATTTCGAAATGAAATCTCGATGGGTTTGAAGTTCTTCCCCCTTCCAGTTTTCGGTTTTGATGAGGACTGCTCCCAAAAGAGTAGTAGGAATGTTTGACGGGCTAATATTTGTATTTCATTCCGTTTCTGTATGCTTTGATTTTGCCATCGCTTGTTTAGATTTATACTTAAGGTCTTTGGTTAATAATTTTTTAAATGTATATAATATTCATATGCATCGGTTGACGATTATCATTGCGTAACATGCTTTTGGTCCGCTGGTATAGTGGTTAGTGTCTTGTAATGCTGCTCGGATGTCGCGGGTTCGCGTCTCCCCAGGGCGATGAAAAATCACTGGCTCTACATCATGATCAGTTACTACTGCAGTGTGGGGTCTGCGGTGGGAGGTTGAAACGAACATTCTTGGGAAGTTTGAATTTGAAGTCAGTGGCCACTCTGTGTGCTTGTTCCATGTGAATACTTTTCATCTATTGAAATAATAATAATAATTGTTTCCATCCAGTTGATAAACAGTATATGGTTTTCCTGGGGTATGACTTTAACCTTGTTTCGCTAAATAATCTCATGTATACATTTCACTACCATTACCTCAGCCCATATCTTTCAATTACTCTGCAAGCACACACAGCCATGGAATCAACCTGAAAGTAAATATTAATCGCAATACTCCTATTCATTCGCAAGCGCTCTCTCTCTCTCTCTCTCTCTCTCTCTCTCTCTCTCTCTCTCTCTCTCTCTCTCTTTTACTTATATTTTTCACTTTCTAAACAAAACGATTATTTTTCTCACTTTTCCTCCAGTGGCTTTCGGGTCTCATTGTAAGCCACCGCTAGTTTTATAAGACCTCCACTTTGTCTCGAACCTTCTCAGTCCAGTTATCTTGTGAATTTTTCTCTCCTTATTTTACGAACCCCTCGATGCTGAGGGTCCACATGATGGTTGGGGCAGAGATGTTGCAAGACAGAATGACGTCGTGGGTCTGCTGATTGATTTGTATCCTTAATCTGGTGTCGCGACGGCCACGATCATCAACGCCAGTCACTATAAAGCCCGAGAACCAAAAGATTGAGGAGTAGTGTGAAATTTATCTTCAATCATTTTCTAAAGAATTGGTGGGTGAATGGACTAAAGTTATTTTAACACTAGGATGCCCAGACTGAGCTACCACTCTGCAAACCCGGAGAGAATCGTCTTGACTCCCACACATTTTGTGCTCTTAAAAGACTTTAGAAAGTGAGTGCTCAGCTGAATTCTCTCTCTTGCTGTTTTATTGAAAATAAAGTTGAGACTCTATGTGATTGTATTTTTGGCGAAACGGGAAAGTTATTTGTGCTGAATTGATTTTCTACGAATAAAATTGCCGTAGGGTAAGAGTTCATAGATATGTGGCTTCTTTTATTACTTTTAAATTAATTTAAGGTTGTCGATGGTTTTTTGTGCCTCCTGTGAATAGGACGTTACCCTGTTGGGCTCCAGTAAGTGGACTAGTTTGAGTCTTCCCCATGGCAAGGAAATCGTTACTGGCACTTTTTGCGGACCTTAATGGGGCCATAAGCAAGTTCGATGGTCACAGTGAGTTTTGAGAGCCGTAGGGTGAGTGCTGCAAGAGTCGGAGTGCTCTATAAATTTCTTGGTGCACATGCATCATTGCATTTTATGACTCATTCTTACTTTTAAAATCCATATAAAACTCTCACATTGTTTGAAACGATTTATTCTCTAAAGAGCTGGAGGGCGCGCTCTACTCTGTGCTGGAACCCGGCGCTGCCCTTCATGTCTCCCTACCCCGCCCCACCCAGGGCGGAAAAACAGGTTTGCAGGAGGAGGTGGATGTGTCTCCCGATCCCCCCTACCTACCAGGTTTGCAGCACCCTCCCGATCCCCTACCTACCCAGCACCCACCCGGGGCGGACAAACAAGAAAGATCCATTCGGATTTTATTATTATCGATGAAAGACGAAAGTTATTCTGGCATGATCAACAAATTCCGTTTAATTGCTGGAAACTCTCTTTTGAACCGCTGTTGATGGCAAGTCATATGTTAAGTTCTCAAGAACTAGTTAATTCAAAACATAGAAGGAAATAAGAATATGAAAGAAAGTTCAGACGTAAAAAAAGTAAAAAAAAAAAAAAAAAAAAAAAAAAAGAGGGTGGGGCGGGAAGCTACTAATTGGGTGTACGCTTTGTTCTCCGGCAATCGTTGTTGACGAACCTGAAGTGGAATCAGTCGTCTTCTTAAATGGGGAGTTCTGGAGATGCAGGCTCATTAGCTAATGATTCCATGATAATAATTTTTTTAAGTACATTGTTATCGTCTGACCTAATTCAGAGACGCACGTGTGTTTTATATGCAGGTGTGATTTGAACAGATACAAACATCCTTATATATATATATATATATATATATATATATATATATATATATATATATATATATATATATATATATATATATATATATATATATATATATATATTATATATATCTTTCTTTGTTTCTTGCAAGATATACAGCCTTTGCTGACTAATTGGTATCTCTTTCCATATACCATTTACCATTTTCACGGCATTATCTCTGAACTGAATATCACAGCGAGCTTTCTTCTGAGCGCGCGCGCGCACACCCACACACACACACACACACACACACACACACACACACACACACACAGGGGTCGGGGAGGGAGGAGATACAATCTTAAGAAATGGTTTTAATCTTCGTTCAGGATAAAGTTTCACCAACTTTAGCGACCGTAAGAGGAAAAACTTTTGGTGTTGCAGAAGATTTTTCCGAGTTCCTGCAGTTACTTAATATTCCTACGCACTTGTTTGAGAGAGAGAGAGAGAGAGAGAGAGAGAGAGAGAGAGAGAGAGAGAGAGAGAGAGTTTCCAAAAGTATGTATTGTGAATAGAGCATTAGACCCAAAGGAAGCGAGAGGGAAAGTATGGATGCTTTGGCGTGAACGATACAACAGGAACCGTCCCCCAGTGTAGAACATCATTTAATTTGTATCAAGAAAATAATTCTTTTTTCGAAGTCCGGTCCTCCAGATTTTCATATAAAGTATATTGCTCTGCAATATATTTGTGAGACTGTTTTCGAGTTAATGGTAAAGCTTTTTTCTATATTCCATATAACCTGAACGCAAATTTTCTAAGAATATTAGGCTAAAGTCCCAAATGTAAATTCTTAATATTACATTATCTAAAAATGTAAAAATGGCAGCTATAAAAATTTTATCTCGTGACAGCTATTATACAGAGTATCAAGTTCATTTTTCTTCGACTTTGTTATAATAAAAATTACACGCATTTTTTCGGAGTATCAAGAAGAAAATTCAGAATATTATTGAAAGCAGACGGTATCTGTTATCTGAAAATAGAATTGCATTTTCTAAAGTCACAAGCATGTAAAATTTTTCTGTATAATTTTTAGAATATCTGGAAAAGAAAATATTCGGAAATACATATAAAAAGGGTCTTGCTAATTGTCAATGGTATTCTTTCAGAAATGTACGTGAAAAACGAATAGTTTTTTGCTAAAATTTCAATGTTGTGTTGTCGATAAATAGACGGCATTTTTTACTATCATGCCCCAAAATAAAATGGCGTTCTAAAGAATATGACAAGCTCATAGAAAAGGAGTTTTATATATAATTTTAGAACATCTAAACTAAAACAATAGAATTACACATTCAAAGGATTCTTGCAAATGATCAATCGTATCTTTTAGAATTGTACATGGAAACAGAAATGCCTTTTCTCACAACGTGAGCCAATAAACAAAGGTATCTATTTAGAGCAATGAATGAAAAGTCTTTTGTTGTAATGATCGAGTTGGAAAAAAACACAGAAAGATGTATCTTCTAATTTTGTCTCCATTATAAAAGCTCAGAAAGTAATCCAATCTATAATTTGAGTACTAGAATAAAAATATGATTGAAAACGTATTGCCCAATTATGCTTTTGTATTCAAAACTCCCAATATTTTCCAGTAATTTGAGTATTAAACAATAAATGATAATACCATCTCTAGAGTCTGGTTTTTTAAACTAAAGGTGAATATACACAGTCGTTATGGATATAGCCAATGGTGGTTGCTGAGCACGAGCTGTAGTGATATCAGTTGTGGATATTTACCGTCAACTTAGAAAAAACAAAAACAAAAAACTTATCAGTTATCTATAGACGCTAAGAGCATTATCGCCTTGACAGTTTAATCACCCACGCCTGTCACAACCCCTGCTAAGAGAAGAGGATAGTGAAATGTGTAAAAAACATTAACAATTGCAACGGAAAATGGGTTACAGTGAGGCGCTAAATATACCGGCTGATGGAGTATCTTACCGCGTCAAACGTCAGATGTTTGTGTATTTATATCTTCTATGCGTAACACAGGTCGCCTGCGGTTAATTAAACGTTACATTAAACTTTCACAAGTTTTTTAACAGGAAATGCAGAGTAATATAATGCGTTTGATACATTATAAATACGATGCCGTAGCAGAATTAATTGAAACATTGCCGTCATTTTTTACGAAACAGGTAATCAACAGGTACTCTTCAGAGCCCGTAGCAATGAACAGTTTTTAAGCGTTTATAAAATCAAAATCCATTGCAATAACAGTTAGAAATTCTTATTCGACGTTTAATCTTTGATCAGCGTGTTTTTACTAGAACAAAGTGTCTGATTCAACAGCTTAATTGTTAATTAGTTTAATAGTTACCAGAAGGGTATCGTACTTAACTTTATTCGTGATCAATTTACTAATTATTTAATGGGAAAATTTAATATCACCTAATCTTGATCACCGTGATAACAATCAATAGAAAAAAACACTTGATATAAGTAAATACTTGTCCAGTGCGTCAAAAATCCGATAGACTACTAATCCCATTTAAATAAATCAAAGAAATATGAATTAAATATACAAACCGAAATGACAGATTCTCCAAAGAAACGAAAAGAGAGAGAGAGAGAGAGAGAAAAGAGAGAGAGAACGAAAAACTAGCATTCTACCGAGGTTAAAGGGGGTCAGGAAAGGTGATATGGAGGCCAGAATCACCTGGTGGTGGTTCCTCCTGACGGTGACGCGATCGATTTTCCTCCCATAACAGCTGACGTTGCAACGGGTTGGCCAGAGGTGGGATTTTTTTTCGGGGATGAAGATGTTAGGACGGGTAAGGAGGAAGAAAAAGATTTAGGAAATGGGATGTCTGTCGGGATTGTATGAAGGTGGAGTGTTGGGTGCAGGAATATATTTTGTTATTATTTAGGCTATGCAGTTGTGATTGTATATATATATATATATATATATATATATATATATATATATATATATATATATATATATATATATATATATATATTATATATATATTTATTTATTTATTTATTTATATATATATGTATATATATATGTCGCAAAAATAGACACATAACTTCTCTATTTATATATATTCATATTACTCGTGCTAAGCTTCAATAGGTCGGGACGGTTTAGATTCCAGATTCTTTAATGTACTAAGTACAGGCTTTCGAAGACATACAGTCTTCTTCTTCAGGTGCCGGTGCACTGTGGAGATAACAGCTGCGATTGGGTATATATGTATGCCCTTCGCTACAGTCGTCGTGATCACCGTGGCCAAATGCTTAATCCTTTGTTGTTCGAAATTAAGCATACGGCCACGGAGATCAAGAAGACTGCTGGGAAGGGCAGAACACCCGCGGGGATTAGAAACTGCATCGTCAGCTGACGAAGAAGACTGTATGTCTTCGAAAGCCTGTACTTAGTAAATTAAGAAGAATCTGGAGTCTAAACCACCCCGTCTTACTGAAACCTAATACGAGTAATATAAACACACACACATACATATACATACATACATACATATATATATATATATATATATATATATATATATATATATATATATATATATATATATATATATATATATATATATATATATATATATATATATATATATATATATATATATATATATATATATATATATATATATATATATATCACAAACATTAAGCTACAAAAGTCGTTTAGTATCCAATACCCTTTACCTCGGGAATAATACCGAAGGGGAATTATAACTGATAAGGCCACGACCCACTTATCAATAATAATTCCTTTGGCAATATTTCGAGATAGAGCGGATTAGACATTGAACGACATTTATAGATCAGTGTTTGTGAATATCAAAATGTTACGGTTAGGTGATAAAAATTCATAAATATTTATGTAATATATATATATATATATATATAT
Organism: Macrobrachium rosenbergii; assembly: GCF_040412425.1. Taxonomy (NCBI): domain Eukaryota; kingdom Metazoa; phylum Arthropoda; class Malacostraca; order Decapoda; family Palaemonidae; genus Macrobrachium; species Macrobrachium rosenbergii. The sequence goes on along the minus strand of NC_089757.1, from coordinate 11,406,360 downwards.
ATATATATATATATATATATATATATATATATATATATATATATGTAATCTAAGCATAGTTGTACTGTATATATATAGTGAAACATTTCATTAAAAATTTATTATTATTATTATTATTATTATTATTATTATTATTATTATTATTATTATTATTTCTAACGTTTCCCTGTTGTATTACTCTTCAACTATTAAACTTAATCTACCTTTCTTTCTAAACTTCGAGTTTTCATTCGTTACCATTCATATGTCATTATTGCAATTCAGTCGGTCTGACTTAATGAAAACCGTGCTATATTTCATTAAGTATGCAAATGATTTCTATGGAAGTTACAGTTCTCTCTCTCTCTCTCTCTCTCTCTCTCTCTCTCTCTCTCTCTCTCTAACGATGATCTACATTCACTCTCAGGCATAATGGTGAGGCTCAACACAGTCAAGCCTCGTAAAGTAATCAAACTTCATGCTCTATTAACACACGCTGAAACTGACTAGCTTAACTGTGACATGGGCCCGGAGCGTAATTAACTTACGGCCACAGTTACCAGACATCAGTCTGGTTTTACCAACGTTGCTTAATAATTTCGGTGAAGTGAGGAACATTTATTATTATTATTATTATTATTATTATTATTATTATTATTATTATTATTATTATTATTATTACTGAAATCTAGTACCCTGATAGCTTTATGGTTGAATTGAGTACCTACGGTATTATTATTATTATTATTATTATTATTATTATTATTATTATTATTATTATTATTATTATTATACTAGCTTGATAACTCTATTGTTGAATTGAACTCCTTCGTTATTATTATTATTATTATTATTATTATTATTATTATTATTATTATTATTATAAGAGTATTAACTTATTGTTGAAGAGTTCCTTCGATTAACTATTATTGTTGATTATTATTATTATTTTATTATTATTATTATTATAAGAGTATTATAACTCTATTGTTGAATTGAGCTCCTTCGTTATTATTATTATTATTATTATTATTATTATTATTATTAAAAAATCTAGTAGCATGATAACGTTACTGTTAAATTGATCACCAGTGTTTTTGTTGTTTTTGTTATTTATCAATGATATTATGATGTATTTACCAACATAATGCGACATTATTGGTAAAAGGGAACGCACGTTTCTATCACCATTATTTTTGCTGTTGGTGTTACCAACGCACAAAATTTTTAGGTCACCCCTGTTGAAAATATTGAGATTTTGTCATGTTGTGCAGGCTTACTTCAGGGCAGCTAATTGCCTTTATCCAGCTGAAGCCTGAAGGGAAAACAAGGGGAAAAATGGGGATTACAGGGCTTTGGGTAAACGGAAGTTGTTAGAAAATTCTAAAGCTTAAAAGGGAAGCCAAAGAAATTTGGCTTTAGCTTTTTTTGTCTTGCGTCACGAAGGTTTAACGAATGTAAATGGAAGAACAGATTCCTGACTGATTCCACGTTACGCAAGTCTATAAATTCTTATTTAACAAGATCTACGAATTTGTAACTTCATAAATCTATCCATTCATAATTCCAGAGCTGCCTTATTCCTAATGCCCTAGGACTATTTCTCCCTAATTTTATAATTCTGTCGTCATCTAATCAATTCCAAAGATCTATCGCTTCTTGGCCTTTTTGTTTAACATCAGTATGTAAAACGTAATTCCAAAGATTTGTTGACTCATGATTCCGTATGTTTCTCAATTCCTGATTGAATGAAATGGCCTAAATCAGACTTGCTGACTCGTGATTCTGGGAATATATCGCTTCCTAATTCCAACAGTCAGTTTGATGTCAACTGTGAATTTTATTGAAGGAATTTCTGAAGCCAACGGATTTTTAACACCACTATTTCCTTATTCCAGACTTACCGACTCACGATTCCAGAAAGCAACTGGTTCATTTGAAATTTTGAATTAACTGGTATTTCCAGGGTGTTATTGAGTCTTTTCCATAAACCAAAAGATTCTTAAAACAAGCAGATATTGATTCTTATCTCGGAGATTTCACTGACTTTCCAGAAGCCTACCGCATCTACTGATTCCATATTTTTTTTCTCCTTCCAGATCCATCTTCCAGGACATGGTGAGCATGGACACACTCATCATGAAGGTCATGAACTTCGCCCAGAGGCTGGTGAACGCCGACAGAGCTTCGCTCTTCTTGGTCGATTCCAAGAATCGACAGCTGTACGCGAGGATCTTCGACATGGGGAGCGAATTCGACGAAGACAACCCACCTCAGGCCTCTAAGGAGATCAGGTAAGGGGAAAGGAGGAATACACTATGAAAGAGAGAGAGAGATAGTAATATATATATATATATATATATATATATATATATATATATATATATATATATATATAAATATATATACACACATATGTTATATATAATATATTATAAATATATATGTGTGTTTTATATATATATTATATATATATTATATTTTTTTTTTATTTATAATATGTGTATGCATGTATATATTATACATATGTATGTATGTATGTATGTGTATGCATGCGTATGTGTATTGTTGGTTTGTGTGTATAAGTCTGGCGCATCTAGGTTTTATAAAACGACCTCAAGCAGTTTCAGAGGCTTATCACTGGGAATGCTGTTGAATGCACACTTCATTTAAGCTCAAGTAGACTTGCTGAATAAAAACTTTTATCCTTGTGTAAATAAGTATAATCAAAAGAAGAAGAAGAAGAAGAAGCGAATAATCATATCACAAACGACGGGAAGAACGGGAAGTGATAGTTAAACAAGCTGGAGAAAGAGATCTGAATTTTGAAATCAAAGATAAACATTAATTCCCGAAATGAGCAGTAAGCAAACAACGGGCTTTGGGAGGAGATAGTCTGATAAGGCGAGTTCTTAAATTAACCTCATTTATCATTTATGACTTTCCTTCGTCGTAAATTAAACTCAGCGCGCCTTATTTAGGACCACGTCTGTAAATAAGTACTTAGGCCCTCTTTCGGCTTTTCGGGGAAGTGAGGCTCAGACGTTTGAGTGATGAAGGGTGAAATGTAATTTGCATCCTTATACTTAATTTAACTGGTGATTCGGGTTCAACGTAATATTGGTGCTGGCTAAAGGAGTCCTGTATTGCCATATATATATATATATATATATATATATATATATATATATATATATATATATATATATATATATATATATATATATATATATTTTTTTTTTTTTTTTTGAAGGGGCGTGATAATAATATATATTTTTAATAATCGATTTTTTTTTCCATGAAGTATGTTCAGGGAAAACCTTTTTCATGTTAATGTACGAAATGTTATCAAGACTTCTTCCTCAGTCGTACAGTTGTCCTGGAAAGCCTCGTTGTGACCCGCATGATGTATGATTTCATAGAACCAAGTTTTGGGAATGTGTTTGGAAGATCTGGATTGTATAAATGTCATGTAAGGATGAGTTCTGTAAAAAAAAAAAAATCGTCTTTTTCATATTTAACGGGGACTCTGCACACTCATTTCGTGTTTTTCCAGGCTTATTTTGTGACCAAAAGATTTTGCACGAGAAAATGTAATTGATTGACATGGGGAAAACGCAGAACACAATTTTTTCATATTTCTTATAGCAAAGAAGACCTAGACCTACCTGGAGAAGAACTATGAGGCGGAAGGCTGGTGGTGAGCGGAGATCTATGGAAGTGAAAGGACAGGAACGACATTAAGGCCGAATTTCACAGAGGCCATTTACATAGAGCGGCTTTGGAAGCTGTGATGATCATTATGATTTTGATGATGGTTATGATTTTGATGACGATGATGATTTTGATTATGATAATAACAATTATAATTTTGATGATGGTAATGATTATGATTTTGATAATGAAGGTTATGATTTCGATGATGACGGTCATGATTTTGAAGAGCATGATGATTATGATTTTTATGATGATTATTATTTTGATGACTATGATGATTTTGATGATGATGATGATGATGGTGATGATTTAGATGATGACGATGATTTCGATGATGGTGGTCATGATTTTGATGAGGATGGTGATTATGATTTTTATGATGATGATGCTTATGATTTTGGTGAGGATGGTGACTATGATTTTAATGATGATGCTTATGATTTAGATGATGATGTTTTTGGTGATGATGGTCATGATTTAATGAGGATGATGGTTATGTTTTTGATGATTATGATTTTGATAATAATGATGATGGTTATGAATTTAATGACTACAGAAACGATGATGATGATTATGATTTTGATAATGATAATGAGGATGATTATAATTTTGATGACGATGATGATTATCATTTTGTTAATGATGGTTATGATTTTGATAATGATGGTTATAATTTAGATACTGGTGATGATGGTAATGAAGCTGATGATGATTAGTACAAAACGCTCGTCAGAATATTCGTATTAGACTAGTTAACCATTGTTATTAATTCCCAGCAATAAAAAGTTTTCTTTTATTTTTTCCTTTTTAATATATAAGAACATTAAAATATTAAGTAACATATCAGGTGAAACAAAGTCCTTTGCATTTCCAAAAGCCCTTTTGTTAGTAATAAACTATACCTTTCGATCTAGTGGTGGTCAGAATCCCATCTCTCACTCAATTAGGATGATATTCCATATATATATATATATATATATATATATATATATATATATATATATATATATATATATATATATATATATATATATATTATATATATATATATAAAATTTTTGAGTTTTCTGGCTCTTGCTTATATATTGTGTTTTGTTTTAGTCATTAAAATAATGGAATTTGTTTATATATATATATATAATATATATATATATATATATATATATATATATATATATATATATATATATATATATATATATATATATATATATATATATATATATTTGTTACAATACTATATATGTAAATATATGTACATATATATATATATATATATATATATATATATATATATATATATATATAAAAATATCCACATACGTGTACACATACATACACACAGTGTTAGTAGCAAATATATATATTACTGATAATGCCAAAGATGATTATTTT
>NC_089757.1:11361269-11396269 GCF_040412425.1 Macrobrachium rosenbergii | reverse complement strand
AAATTTTCTTGTCGTAAAAAATGGGAGAACTGCGACGTGAACTTCAGGCATGTAGACATATATATTCCACATCACAGAAATAGGAGAACATCTGTATGTAGACATACATATTCCACATCACAGAAATAGGAAAACATCTGTATGTAGACATATAATCCCACATCACAGAAATAGGAGAACATCTGTATGTAGATACATATATTCCGCATCGCAGAAATAGGAGAACATCTGTATTTAGTCATATATATACCACATCACAGAAATAGGAGAACATCTGTATGTAGACATATATATTCCACATCACAGAAATAGAACATCTGTATGTAGATATACATATTCCACATCACAGAAATAGAAAATCTGTATATAGACATATACTGCATATGCATATATATATATATATATATATATATATATATATATATATATATATATATATATATATATATATATATATATATATATTCCACATCACAGACATAGAACATCTGTATGTGCGCTAGCAATGCACACATGCAAGCCCCATGTCATAAGAGTACAGCACATTTGTTTTACCCATGTAGCCATGAGGACTTCATGTCTTAAAATTGGCATAACTTGCTTATCAATTTTCGCCACTTAGACGTGCAAGCTCGCCCCCCCCCTCCCCCCATCATAAATAAGCTCCGTATCAACTTGAGCCATTAGACGGGCAAAAATCACATCGTGAAAATGGGAGAATCTCCTCATTAATTTCGCACATGTAGACGCAGAGGCTTCACGTCCTAAAAATGGTTATTTTCAAAACTAGACACTGAAAATGCAAGGCCGATTAATCTGCGCTTAATTTTACGTTCCGTCTGCTGCCTCCGGCTGAAATCCACGTCCAATAACTTTCCAGAGAAGCGGGATTTTAATTAAGCTGCTGGCGTTATCTTTTTTTTTTTTTTTTTGCTATTTCAAATATACTGGCAGAAATATATAACGGATGATTTCTCTCTCCACACCCCACTCCCCATGCACACACATCCTCTAATCGTCCCAGGGATGATTAGAGTTTGGTTACAGTTTCAGACGATTTGAAATCCTGTTGATCCAGAGAATTTGGTATGCGTACGAAATCATTACTACGGTAGTAGTAAGGATAGGCCAGTTGCCAAAGGACTCTTAGTGATTAAAGCCGTTTAAGGCTGTTTATCCAGGTTGATTTGAAGTGTGGGAAAGATAAGTAAGGTGTCGGTATTGATAGGAAACCTAGGCTCCACCATCCAGAAGTATCCTACTGGATGACCGCAGAAGGACTTCTACAGAAAATCTTGGACATCCTTGGATATCTTTGTGAATCTAAAGGCAACCTTGGTCATCTTGCTTGAAGCTTCCTTGGAGAAACTGGTTTTTTTTTTAACTGGGTCAGCCATGGTAAAGACCGTAATGAACCTTAACAGGACCATAATTACCATAGTAACATCTCGAGTGTCTATGGACATTCAGAAATATCCGAGGGTTGCATTATTTTCTTAACAAGAATAGCCGCTACACAATTTAATCAATTTGTTCCAGAGCAGTTCATTTTGAAATTCATGCACACACATGTACGTATATATACCATACATTATATAATATATATATATATATATATATATATATATATATATATATATATATATATATATATATATATATATATATATATATGTGTGTGTGTGTGTGTGTGTGTGTGTGTGTGTGTGTGTGTGTGTGTGTGGGTTTGCGTGTATATATACATATATATCTATAACTATAATACATATATATGTATATATACATCGTCCTTACTAAAATTTGGAAAGAATAAAATTATATTTCCTAAGTCTTTAATAATTTCTCCCTCTTGCAGATAATACAGTAAACATAAACACAAAAATATTTTTTACGTAAAGGTAGTTCTGCTTTCCATGTTAAATACCCATGTAGCCATTATAGCCAGTATGCATTTACATTTTGTAAGTGTGCATATGATTGTGCATGTGCACTGGAGAGAGAGAGAGAGAGAGAGAGAGAGAGAGAGAGAGAGAGAGAGAGAGAGAGAGAGAGAGAGAGAGAGTTAAAAGTCAAAGCGCCAAATTGTCGTGATTCGTCTGTAACTGAGATTTTTTTTTAGTAATCTCTCGTTACTGTCCCCAATTCCAGGTTCGCCATTGGCACGGGTATCGCTGGCATCGTCGCCCAGTCTGGGCAGGTGCTGAACATCCCGGACGCTTACGCCGATCCCCGCTTCAACCGGGCTGTGGACCAGATTACTGGGTACGTCACCAAGTCCATCCTGTGTATGCCCATCTTCATCAGAGGGAACGTCATTGGAGTGATGCAGATGGTTAATAAGGCTGGTGGCATTTTTACTAAGGTGGGTACTTTACAAATAAAGTATTTGACATATTTCTTATTGTAATATATAAAAGAAAATACGATTTGAGTTGTGCTCCATGGTTAAGAGATTAATGATTGGTACTGAAAAATCCAATGGTAAAATTTTCCCACAGGGCAATTAACTTTCAAATCAAAATGTATTCCATGACTATAACTCAGTACTTTTATGGAGGTATTTTCACAACGTGCGTCTCATAACAAAACAGATAAGAGTTTGCACTCATTTGTTTTCACTAATACTCATTTAGGAAATTATAAATTTGTTTGACATTTTTCGTTTTGAAAGCCTGAAATCAAAATGTTTTAAAGAACAATTTGATAAGTATTTCACTGAGATATCAGGAATTTATATATTGAGACGGTTTTTAAGCTAACAAGACAGTTCAGTATTATTGTAAAAAGATTATACTGGATTTTCCACGGGAACTCGATTTACAAATTGCTTCTCTTAGCCTATGTTAGTTGATCAAACACATAAGAATGTGCACATTTACCGTTCCCTCAGTTCATTTGACGCAAATGATTGAAAGGAGTAGGATCTATGGCAATGAAGTCAAAATGTATCAGGTGATGAAATGATAATTCCTAGGTAAGGAAATATTTCACCTTCCTAATTATAGTCTGTTTTCTTGAGCTGACGGTAAGTATCGGCAGCCGTTGTTAGGGTAGCATCTATCTTGCAGCTGATTGGCCAATGCATTTGAATTGTAACCTCCAAGTGGGAATGAGCAGCATGAATTTCAGCCAGCCACGATTAACTTCTGTGATATCGGATGCGCTGATTTGCCGTCATTCCCCAAAAGACAGGTCCTTCATGAACATTAATCCCGACATGGTACCTGCCTGGGGAAGGGGTGGTTGTCCCTTTCCTTCCCCCCTCCCCCTCCCCCTTCAATCCCACAACCAGTGTATGGCACTCATAATTCAGGGAGTGTTTTCAAGATGCCTGTTGTGAACCTCTCCCTGAATCTGATACTTCCGACGAGTTCTCAGAAGGAGAGGTAAAGTTTCTAATAAAAGTCATCTTCCCAGAACAAGAAGTTGCGATTACCACTCAGGATAAACGACTTGTAATCACAGGTCAAAATGGCAGTGCGTCCCTGGCGACGGAAATGATACTCAGAAGTGGATTTTCCTTTATGTTGCTATAGATGGTGTAATATCACCTCACCTTTTGAATGCAGTGGATAATCTTGCCATCCGGAAACATAACTAGAAATTTAATTACTTTTGACTGCTATTTTTCATATTTTTACGGTTTTGACATTTATATTTTCACTTTTTATAAACATTCATTTTTCTTGCATGTTTAGATTTTGTATTTTTCAATGTTTTTACATTTTAATGTTTTGGCAACGCTTCAACTAAGTGGGAAAGGGGGCCCTTGATTTAGAATAATATTATGGACGACCCACAAAACAATGAAAAAGCTAAAGAAGATAAACAAAAACAGGGAAAATGTGAAGGAAAAAGAGGATGGACTTCAACCCTTGAAGTGAACGCCACAGTACCATCTTGAAGGATCGAAGATTAATGGGATCGGGGAAAACAGAAGAAACAGTAGAGTCCCAGTCACAAAGCTCGGCATAATGTGGAAACAAACGGCCCATCTCTCTACCGTCTGTCGATCTACCCCTCTCCTGAAGATTTAATTAAATATTTGTCCTGGAAAGAAACGAAGAGGAGAAAAGGGGTCAGAATTCCCCAGAACTTCTTTTTCTTTGGAGCTGCGCAAATTGAATCTCTGCAAGTGGACGGATTAAGGAATACAGGATGTTGGGAAAACGTTAGAAGCTTCGATGACTCTCAAGGAGATCCTTCCTCGAGTTGAGACAGACAGACATTATTTATTTATTTATTTATTTATTTATTTATTTATTTATTTATTTATTTATTTATTTATTGATTTAGTTATTACTTGTAATGTTTAACAATTAACATGAAAGGAAGAAGATTGGAAGTTCTCTCCTGTTTCTTTCCATCAGTGTATATATTCATTTATATACAGAGAGAGAGAGAGAGAGAGAGAGAGAGAGAGAGAGAGAGAGAGAGAGAGAAATCAGGCAGAAAAGTACAAGACAAACATACAATAGAACAATACGATAATGGCAATTGCAAAATCACTTGACGTGAGAAAGTCAGTGTTATCAAGTAAAAGTGAGGAATCTGTCTTAGATATTTCAATCGAATTTTTGTATTTCTAAACCTACATAAAAATATAGAGAAATATGCCACAAATCAGCAAAATTATCAGAATTTTTCCTTCAACACTTCATCAACTGAGTTCTGTTGGCAATTAACAAAATCATGCGTCGTAAGTTCTTTGAAAAATTCTCCGTTTTCTCTGCATCAGTATGATGACTTTGGATTCGTTAAATTTCACGCAGTGTTTTGATATTTTAAATTTCATGCAATGTTTTGATATGTTAAATTTCATGCAATGTTTTAATGTTAAGTTTCATGCAATTTTTTTTCAAATTTTATGGAATGTTTTAATGTTCAATTTCATGCAATGCTTGATATTTTAAATTCATGTAATTTTTTGATTTGCTAAATGTTATGTAATTTTTTTATATGTTAAATTTCATGCAGTTGTTTGATATATTAAATTTCGTGAAATGTTTTGGTATGTTAAATTTCATGCAGTGTTGTGATATGTTAAATTTCATGCAATTGTTTGATATGTTAAATTTCATGCAATGTTTTGGTATGTTAAATTTCATGCAATGATTTGATATGTCAAATTGTCATGCTGTTTTCGCATCAGCCAAAGGTTGCCTGAAGTACTGGATGACTCGATCCTGCTTAGGAGAATAATTCTCTTAAATCTGCGAAGAAAGCAAGATTACTAATTAATTGTCTTCGGTATATATATGTTATATTTTATATATATGTATATATAAATTGTATATATATTATACCTCCACCTCCCGAAAATTATCCACATAATGGTTTACCTGCAAATAACCTGAAACATGCAAATGTTGAGACGCATGAAAACGCCATCGAACCCTTTTGAAACACGATCTTTCCCAAAGACTGCCTGCGCCACCATAGCTCACCGCCCCCGACTCTTAACTCCCTTGTAGCCACACCCATCTCTCACGTTACAAAAGCAAACTCATCTACCCTCGATTTTCCCTCGTTTCCCCTTTTTATTCAGTTAAGTTACTTCCCCTCTATTGCTCATCTCTCATCTTTTTCACTCACCTTTTGGTGTGTTTTTTTTTTTTTTTTTCGGTGTAGGATGACGAGGAGTCCTTCGAAATGTTTGCCATCTATTGCGGGCTGGCTCTTCACCACGCCAAACTCTACGACAAGATCAGACGCTCGGAGCAAAAGTACAAGGTAGGGATCTCTGCTTTTGTTCACAGATTGAGGTGGCATTGATTGAAGTATATTTATAAATACTGGTTTTATATATATATACATATATATATATATATATATATATATATATATATATATATATATATATATATATATATATATATATATATATATATATATATATATATATATATATATATATATATATATATATATATATATATATATATATATTTATATTAACTTTATCACATACACAATTGTTCTGTGCATTAGTAGAATTACTAAAAGGACCTCATTCAAACTGGATGGTATCTAATGGAGTTTTTATTCAAAAGTTACAAGCTTTCTTGGACAAACAGTCCGTATCCGATAATGTGGACTGTTTGTTCAAGAAAGCTTGTAACTTTTGAATAAAAACTCCATTAGATACCATCCAGTTTGAATGAGGTCCTTTAGTAATATATATATATATATATATATATATATATATATATATATATATATATATATATATATATATATATATATATATATATATTAAATTGAAGTTTTATTTTTCTGCATTGTAAAAATAGTTCAATACGAGAAAAGGTTAAGGCTATGGGAAGTTAAGCGAAATTTATTCATATAACACACTTTTAATTGAATATTCAATACATTATATATAGATATAAATGTGTATGTGTGTGTTTGTGTATCTATGTATATTTGTATTTATGTGAGTATTTATTATGAGTGTGTTGTTAACAAGAATATCCTTATAAAAATACCAGATTAATATTATATTTTCTCGTGTAATTTTTCCCTTATTTCAAATCTGGAAAATACAAAATTTCAATCCACCTCTAACTCAAGAGAGAGGAAACAGCTAACGAAAAAACTAAGGTTTCAATCACTTTTACTCATCGGTATTATTGAGACTTGTTCAGTCTGTATTTAATCAAAGGTATTTTTTATTACATTCTTCATCCGCTTATGAGCTGAGACGACAAGATTATTTGTCTCAGGATTTTTAGCCATATAAATCAAATTTTCTTCATTTTGTGGACGGTAGTCTGTGAGAGATTCGCATTTTGATTTGAAGAGCAATCGTAGGATATTTGAGATTGTCTTTTTTTTTTTTGTTGTTAGGAGGTTGCGAGCACGAAGCAAAAAGTTTTTTTTTTTTTTTTTAGAAAAACTAGGGCTAGAAATTTTTCAGTTTTAGAGGAATAAAGTAAAGGAGTTTAAGTTATCTCTCTCTCTATCTGTCCCTCTCTCTCTCTTTCTCTATGTCTTTTTTTATATAGAAGCAAAGTAGGGTGTTTTGGATACTTTCTATTTCTGTACTTATTTTGGTAGGATGAACTATTGGATTTGAACTGCTGTATAGGGGTTCATTCACAATTCACACACACACACACACACACACACACGTACGTGTATAACAGACTTCTTTTATCTTTGACGGAACTGTGATCATCTACTGTTATTGTAGATAGTCTGCTGTTATTGTATTTCAACGTTCAAAACATGTTTTAGTGACTATGTTTTTTTTATCAGATCTGATGACTGAGATAACGCTTGTTCCGAAAACCTGATGGTTTTCGTCGTTATATATATATATATATATATATATATATATATATATATATATATATATATATATATATATATATATATATATATATATATATATATATATATATAGAGATAGATATATAGAGAGAGAGAGAGAGAGAGAGAGAGAGAGAGAGAGAGAGAATTTAAGAAGACTTTAAAAGGATTAGATAGCAGTTTACTAAATATTGTTAAAAACGAGATATTTTCTGAGAATACTAAATTTCTCTTTTTATTATTATTATGATTATTATTATTATTATTATTAACAGAGAAAGATCTTCATTCAGCTGGCATGTCACAAGAATAAATTTCATTGAGTTACTGTGTTACAAAATTAATATCATTGTCATTGGTACTAGAGACTACAAATTTCATATTTTTGCCTAAGAAGAATGTCGCTATAAAATGTTTCAGCATATTGCCAATATTTTTTAAAAGGAAATGCTTTAGATTTTTATTTTCACTTGTCAAGTCAGCCCTATGCAGCCTATGTAAGTTTTGAAGTTGTATTCCATCCCTTCCACGACTAAACCGGAGAAGGAAGACAAAGAAGTTAAAAGAAAAAAAATGACAAAAATCCTTACAAATTCCGCCATCTGTGACGTCACGTCGAAGCTGGAAGCAAACATCCATTCGCCAGAGGCCCTAACCCTCGTGAATCACGTCGATGAAATTTGACCTTTATAGAACAAGGACATAAAGACCGTTTTACTTCCGTTGCCCGTTTCCCGACCACTCGAGATTTGTTATCAGTTGGCTGGAGAATGAGAAAAGAGAGAGAGAGAGAGAAAAAAAAAGTTTTTGTTATGGCTTGTCTCCTCCGTTCTATTATGTGTTACGAAAGGAGATAATAAGAGGGATGTGCGTTCTTTTATTGCCACTTTCTCATTCTGTGATTGTTGAGGTTTCTGAATCAAAAGACGTGCTCCTTATGCCTGGGTGACTATTGTAACTAGCAGCAGGCAGCAGATAGCACGAAGAAATATTTCCTCCTCGTTTTTTATACATAAATATATGTATGAATGTGCATGTATGTATGCATGCATATACATACATACATACATATATATATATATATTATATACATACATATATGTATAATATAATATATATATATATATATATATATATATATATATATATATATATATATATATATATATAATATATATATATATATATATAAATTTATATATATATATATATATATATATATATATATATATATATATATAGATATATAGATACATTCATATACACATATATATGTGTGTGTTTAGAGTAAATATGTGAAATCCAGGGATTTCACGAAATCCCTAGGGCATTTGTGAAATGACCAATACGCTTAGGAACATCTGATCCCTGAGGGCTGGTACTGAAAAAGGCGAAACAGTGATTCAGATTCTACACTGTTCCGCCGTGTTTAGAACTAGCCCTCGAGGTCAAATGTTCATAAACGAATTGTTCATTTCACATATTTCCTAGGGATTTCTCAAAATCCTGGATTTCACATATTTACTGTAACACAAATTATATATATATATATATATATATATATATATATATATATATATATATATATATATATATATATATATATATATATATATATATATATATATATATATATTTATATGTATATGTATATGTATATACTGATTTCCGTCATAAATAAGTAAATAAGCTTTTGGATAATTAGAAATAATTTTTCTGATTTTATATATTTTCTGAGAAATACATGTATATTGATAATTAAATATCTGATTGGAAAGAGTAAAAATTTTTCTAAAAAGATTTTATATATCTAAATTATATCCTTCGTGACTCCCGAAATACATGCCTACTATATATATATAATACTTTAAATATATATATATATAAACGTTTTTGACATTACTGATATATATATATATATATATATATATATATATATATATATATATATATATATATATATATAATGTTTTATATTTATACATATATATATGTATGATGTATGTAATTTCTTGTTTTGTCATTTATAAAGTAATTAAACTCACAAATTAAACCACAAACACCCCTGAATATTGAATTCACTTTGCCTTTGAAGTATTTTATATACAAAAGAAATTTTATTTGACAAGTTCTGCCTACCCGGCCCAGGATTCGAACCATTGCATTTCATGTTTTGTACCAAGGAAATGGGAATTTACTTCCGTTCATAGTCGAGTGGAAAAGTCTGTGTTTCTTCTGTGCAAAACACAAAAGTCATGGGTTCGAATCTGAACCCAGGGCAAAGAGAATCAGATGTTAAAGGGTAGAACTTGTCAAATAAAATTCCTTTTGTATGAAAAATACTTCAAAGGTAAAGTGAATTCCATATTCATGGGTATTTGAAACTTAATTTCTGCGAGCACAAAAAAATCATGTATGTATAAATGAAAACATTTATATATATATATATATATATATATATATATATATATATATATATATATATATATATATATATATATATATATATATATATATATATATATATATATATATATATACAGATTATATATATATAATATGTATATACATATATAGTATTTATATATATATATAATATATATATATATATATATATATATATATATATATATATATATGTGTGTGTGTGTGTGTGTGTGTGTGTGTGTGTGTGTGTACATTCATTTCAAATATGTTTGTAAAAATTCTGGAGTTTAATTCTTTTGCGCCGAGAGTTTATTTTACATTCGCTTTAATGTAAATTTTGGTACTAAAATTGTTATGGATCTTGAGTAGACTTATCCGTTGTTCACCTATTTTTTGCCTCGCCTTCCTTAGGAGACACGAAGGATAATATTAACAAAAGCGCGAATCTGTAAGATTTTTTCCTGAAACTTGAAGTGGTTTCAATGATTTTTTTAGCATTCTTCAGTGAACTGTATATATATATATATATATATATATATATATATATATATATATATATATATATATATATATATATGTGTGTGTGTGTGTGTGTGTGTGTGTGTGTGTGTGTGTGTGTGTGTGCATGCATGCCTACTTTATCTGCATAACAATTGAATCAAGATACAACCCTCTATGCGGAACGCATGTACAGCATTGTCCGCTTCATACATCTACAGGTACATACGTATTTGTAAGGGGCTCATGCTCAAGGACGCTCTTGTGACGTAGGTGGCGCAGAGGAACTTTCCCTCCTTCGTTATATTCCTATTATATTTTTAAATACCGGTACCCTATCCTCAAAATTACTCCAAATACAAATCGGAGAAAGAGCAAGAATAAGAACATTAGCAATAAAGGAGAAGTCGTGAACGGGGTCACATTATCGCTTCGGGAGAAGACGAAAGACACGGAAATAATGGAAATGTCCGATAAGAGAAAATGAGAGACGCCATCATTAGGTTTCTCTCATATTCTCCCGATGACTCTCAACTCATCTCATAAGCTTCCTCTCGTGCAACGGCTGCGAGATATATTGTCTCTCCGGGCCTGGTGTGTCGGTTCATTTTCTCCTATTATTATTATTATTATTATTATTATTATTATTATTATTATTATTATATTATTATATCAAGAGCACTGAAATGATAAGCAAATGCCACCTTAACGGGCTCTCAATATTCGGCTAAATTGTACAAAGTTTTTGAGAGCCTGATCAGTTCTCATTATAAGTCTGGCAATAAAAGCTGGTGGGCTATTAATTCTCTCTCTCTCTCTCTCTCTCTCTCTCTCTCTCTCTCTCTCTCTCTCTATATATATATATATATATATATATATATATATATATATATATATATATATATATATATATATATATATATACATATATATATCAAATATAACATCATTTATGTTATTGATTCTTGTAAGTTATCGCGACTTTTATGGTCTGTGGTTATTGGCACAAAGAGAATGTTCGATATGACAGTTATAGATCTCTCTCTCTCTCTCTCTCTCTCTCTCTCTCTCTCTCTCTCTCTCTCTCTCTCTCTCTCTCTCTCTCTCATATTATACGGAAAGATCTATGTACCTCATGATTGATGATTTTAAGTGTTCGAGTGAATAAGATATTTTAAGAATTACATTTTTTAAATTTATTTATTTACTTATTTTTCTGTCGATGTTCGTAAATGTCGAAAATTATATTGAAATATGAAAGGGTAATTTTACGTTCTGGATACGAAGGCCAGCGTAGTCGGAGGCTGTCCTCAACCTCAGTATCCTTCAACATCAAGTTCTCCGAAGGACTCTTCTCTTGCCTTTGCCGAGCAGCAGTTATCCTTCTCTTAATTATCAAATCGCTCGTACAAATAGATCCTGACTTCTTCTGGTCTAGGTCTTGATCGTTGGTATTAGCCGGTATAATATCAACAATATTGACCAATCAGTGCCAGCAATTTTGGTCTCTAACGCCCTGTGTCCTAAGGAACGGTTTCTACTAGACCCCAATTTTGGGAACAAAATCCCCCATGAATCTCTCTGAGTGAATCTGTAACTTTAAGAGTTCTTTCAACAGAAAGACAAAACTCGGTCCGGTAAAAGATTAGATTACAAAGGACTGAATATGTACTTTCAGTTAATTTCGAAAATGAACAATGAAGATTCATAATGCATATTGACCAATTACATACTCTCCCACTAGCGACCTCTTCATTACAAGAAAGAGGCTTGCAGTTCATAAGCAGAGACAAGCGGCTTATACCTGCTTGATCAAGGGTGATATTGTTATGCAAATGAAGGCCCATTTCGACAGACCATGGGTCTTCGCTCCCCGTTTGGTTCACCGGAAGGTTTGAATGGGTATCGAAAATCGTCTTTCAAATTTGTTACGTAATAAGGTAACGAAGAAAGTGTCGATATAACAAAAAGGAATTGAAGAAAATAACAAAACCAAGAAATAAGACACGCTAAATGCTGAATAAGACAAAGAAAAAAAAGGGGTATATATGTAAAATTATGAGTGGCCGTGTGTGTAAGAGTAGACTTTTGCAATTACACTATATATATATATACATATAGGCTATATATATATATATATACAAAAATATAATAAAATAATATTAAATAAAATATATATATATATATATATATATATATATATATATATATATATATATATATATATATATATATATGTGTGTGTGTGTGTGTGTGTGTGTGTTTGCATACATATACACACTGTGCGTGTTGTGATTTCATTTATACATGCTTACCAATAAATTCTGGATTTAAAAAATTTGGTGTGGGAAACTTTACACTACTGGACTAATGCTATTTCACAATTGTCAGCTGGAATCCTTTTGTCACTATTTTTTTTCTGTTTTTGGAATGGATACTTTTAGGTTGAATTTTCCAATATATTTTCCATTGGCCGCCACAAAGCCGTAGAGTTTTTTTTTATGTCATGTGATTGTCTTTTTGTGAATCTATAACCAGCATTTTCTTCCAGATGTGCTTTCTTCTTTACCAGAGGTTGTATGAATATTTTCTTCTTGAAGTTTGTTTACCAGAGTATTTTATTTCTTGCTTCGTTTCTTTGTCCATTGCACGTTTTATTAGAAATTCATTTTTTGGTTATCTATACAGGCTTTCTAGTTTGCTCACAATGAAACCACCTAATCTCAAATTGTTCTGTTCTGTTTAGCCACTTTCACTTCCAGAATCACAACCATCTCAACATTATAACACTACAGATTACAGTTTCTTTTTATTTTGACTTATTTGCCCCAGTATTTCTTACTTGTTTTATGTCAAAAATGTCATCCAAAAAATTCCCCGTTTTAAAAAGGTGCACGCTACGCAGCCGGAGTTTCTTGATTGCTGTCCATCTTGATTTAAACTTTTTTAAGAAAGCGATCTACCTTGATTTCTGGGAGTCCTCTAGATTAACATGCGAGGTGCCTCCCCTTTCCAGGTAGCTCTGGAAGTGCTCAGTTACCACAATTCTTGCACTGATTATGAGGTCTTGAACGTCCAGGGGGACTCTTTTCAACCCTTTCCAGTACTGGATGAGTAAGTATTTGATAAGAAACAACTCTGAATAAAAAGGGCCGGATCTGTCAGCGTAGCTACTCACTATATTGTACATGTGCTTTTGCAGCCGTCTTCCTGTTTTCTGTGGGTGGTTACGTTTTCTATTACATGCTCTCTTGTACAGGGGATACCAGCCTATTTGCATTTTATCCATTCTCATCAGCAGACCAGTGAGTAATGCAAGGGAATGTAGCAGGTTTCCGTCCTTTGGCTAACATAAGGGGTTAAGGTATTTATATTAATCTTTGCCATAAGTAATGAACAAACATGTTCCAACTGTTATTCCCTTGCTCTCAGTGGCATCTGTTCGTTTCTCTACCAGAAATCTTACAAATTAAACATCTTTCACTTTCTCATCTTCCTATGGTGTGTAGTTAGCTCTCTCTTTTATTACCTTCCATTAATTTCTCTGAATTGCCGCTGCTGTTGCTGCTGCCTGACGTCTCTTTTTTTTTTTTTATCTAAAATACCTGCCTTCCCTGTCAATTATTCCAGGTAGCTCTGGAAATGATGAGCTACCATAGCAGTTGTGGGGAAGAGGAGCTTGACTTGTTAGCAAGGGAACACGTCCCTGACGATATTCCCGGCGTGGATGAGTAAGTAGAAGAAGAAAATTCTAAAAAGAATAAACCTTAAAATCAAAGGCTTTTCTAACTAAAGTCAGGGAAGATAAATCATTCATAGGCTTCTCCTTCCACAGTGTGATATTGCTTTCAACATTTTTTTTAGAGAAATAAAGTGACTTGTTTTGATATTTTGATACTGATAAAGAAAATACAATAAAAAAAATTGAAGGGGTTTCATCTGTCCGTGAGTCATTGTCACACTTGTTTGATATATTATTTTTAACAGTAGTAAAAGTAATTTTTGGTAATTGACAACTCTAACAAAGTGGGCGTGGCTTGTTTCTTTACTCTGCCTGAAAATTGAAGGTAAAATTAACTTGTAATCAATGTCCAAGAAGGCAGGCTTGTGTTTTAATCATCGTTAAAGCTTTGAAGTTGTCAGTGCTAAATATACCTCCCGAAAAAGTTTAAAGCAATTCACTGTAACTAGCAGAAATTTGCACGTGTGTTTAAATCTATCTGGCACCTGATTGTATGTTAACAGCATGTCTGTAGGCTTTAACTAATAAAAATAATAGCATCTAATGATTATTTGTTAGTAAACTGTCGCTTGTCTCTGTTTATATGCATGGACTCTCTCTCTCTCTCTCTCTCTCTCTCTCTCTCTCTCTCTCTCTCTCTCTCTCTCTCAAAATGCATAGAACAGACAGTTAATGCATATTCTTGATTTCAGCTTCTTAAAAATGGTAATTTTTTATTGTGCCCTGATCTCCAACAGCGATGACATTGTCTTGGCTATCACTTTTATAATTAAGTTACTAAATAAATGCATAAGAGAACTGGCATTGTTCACATAATTGGCATAAATATAAAGTTATTTTTTTTTATAATATACTAATATTAAATTACAGATAATTTACATGAAATGTGACTGTTACAAAACAAATCAAAATAATAACAGGCTCTCTCTCTCTCTCTCTCTCTCTCTCTCTCTCTCTCTCTCTCTCTCTCTCTCTCTCTCTCTCTCTCTCTCTCCTGTTAATTTATGTATACATACAACTGTATATAATTATGTATTGTATGGACATACATTAGCTTCAAGATGTGTTCATGCAAATATGCATATATATAATGTGTATATATACATACACAAATACATATTTACATATATGTAAATATATACACATAAATACATAGCTACATATATATACACAAAATTACTGAGAAATATCAAAAGTCCGTTGCTTTTGAAGTAACTAACACCAAGGGAGTCCTGTTTAAATCCTTTTGGTTGACATTTAGCTTGCATTTTCAGACACAGTCCACCAAAGAAATACATTTTAAGAACAAAACTTAATTATCGTCGATCATTATTCATAAACAGAAAATTCTAGCACTGAATGCAATTTTATTCATTTTTCCTGAATTTTCAGGAATTAATTCCAGGTGACGCTCCATGAACAAATACAAGCACTTATCTTTCGGTTCCTGTTAATCCCAAACCGCTCATGTTACGAGCCACAGCCCACCCCCTTTCTTTCTCTTTCCAATATATAATATATATATATATTAAGTGGAAGCTTAGGACGTTCCCTTAATATGCCACAGTGAACAAGACATTCTCTCTCTCTCTCTCTCTCTCTCTCTCTCTC
This sequence comes from Macrobrachium rosenbergii, assembly GCF_040412425.1. NCBI lineage: Eukaryota > Metazoa > Arthropoda > Malacostraca > Decapoda > Palaemonidae > Macrobrachium > Macrobrachium rosenbergii. Next base: position 11,380,677 of record NC_089757.1, on the reverse strand, counting down.
TCTCTCTCTCTCTCTCTCTCTCTCTCTCTCTCTCTCTCTCTCTCTCTCATACCCTTACGTGTCTGCTTGAAACGCTTCTATTCAACGCCATTAGTCCCGTTAATCACAGAAGCTTGCTGTTACTCAAGTCATGACGTATTAAAAAGCCCAGACTGGCTCTCTGATAGCACTCCAAAGCCCTGAAAGAATTCTGGGGCTCCTCTTGCCTTTGATAACATTATTGACACATTTAGTACTTTGCTTTGAAGTAAATGTAATTTATGAGAATAGCTGAGATAGACATACGTGAATGCAATACTGCTGAAGACGCCTCACAATACTAGGATAGTCATTTCATAGACAGGAGTGAGTTTGATGATGTATTATAATGAGAAAATAGGAAATAGGGGAAGGACTTACAATGTCAGAACAATGATGTTATGAAATTAAGTTATTAAATAAGTAAATGTATAAGAGAACTGGCATTGTTGACATAACTGGCATAAATATAAAACTTAATTCTTCGCATACAACATTATTTACAAATCAGCAAATTCACTCCAGAGAAAATATTAATTTAGTAGTTCATTTAAAGGAAGGAAAATGCTGGAAAATCATACATTTCTAAATTGAAATTAGTAACAATTTCACACACGCTCTTTCCTTCACAGCTACTTCTTCAGCCCTCTGACCATAGACGACATGGAGAAGGTGCGAATGGCCATATACATGTTTGTGGACCTCTTCGGCCTGACGAGATTCGACAAGGACTGCCTCATCCGCTTCACCCTGACGGTGAAGAAGAACTACCGACGGGTCCCTTACCACAACTGGACACACGGCTTCAGCGTCGCCAATTCCATGTACACCATCATCAAGAGGGCGCCTAAAAATTTCAGGCCCTTGGAGGTATGAGATGCTGTTTGAAGGCGTGACGGACAAGCCACCCAAGTCTGAATAGTCTTAGTAGCCATGCTGTTTAATGCGTGAATGTCAAACTTCTGGAGTTGAAAGGATCTTAGGAGTCGATGCTATTTGAAGCACAATTCTAATGTTGTTTAAGACTGATGAACCCTGATGGGTATGCTGTTTGAAGTCTGATGAACCATAGTAGTTATGCTCTTTAAAGTCTGATGACCCACAATGATTACTTAGTCTGATGAACCCTAGTAGTTTTGCCATCAGTAGTCTGATTAAACTAGAAGTTATGCTGCTTAAAGTTTAATTAACCCATATATTTTTGCTATTTGAAGTTTGATGAAACTAGCAGATTGGTCTGATGAACCCTAGTATTTATGTTGTTAGAAGTTAGCTGAACCACAGTAGTTATACAGACTCGCTTGTTTTTCAGTCAGAAGATCCCCAGAAGTCTTGCTGAATCACGATCTTACGTGATTGCACATCTCCATTAGTTACGGTTTTTTAACTTGAATTGGTAATTTCCTTGATGAGCCTGGAGATTCATTCTAATATTTTGAGAAGAGGAACCCAACTATTTCAGGTCCTCCAAACCTTAAGTCTCTATTTTCCCATGACCACAAGCCACAGGGTCGGTGGTAAACATTAGAGACGGGTGGGCATTTGTTTATTCAACTCGTTTTATCATCTGTAATTCCGTTCTCATTTACTGACATGCCTGTCTTCTATTCCCAACTGTAAAGAACCTTTTTTCTACAATAATTACGATTCGCAGCAAAGTCGTACCGACGAACACGAGATCTGATCATCAGATATGAAGATTGTGCGGATCCTCGCTACGCAAGGACCGTGATTTCATCTTTGGAAACGAACAACAACATGATATCGCGTCTTTTATTGCCAGCTAAACCGTCAGTCGAGATCATGTCTTGATTATTTCATACATACGAGATTAGAATGAAGCGGTCTCATCAAGAAGACTGTTCAAAATCATGAATATAAAACAGTGCTCAAAGGGACGGTAAATTCAGGGGAAAATTGGGTCCTCTCGCAAAATATGCATATTAATGGTACTTCAGTTTTCTACGCTTTGAGTATAATTTTTGTATGGATTTTTTTCGCGGGTAAAGGAGTTGTTGGGTGCCAATATGTTGGAAGCGGTAGGATGGAGTTCATAAAAATGAAATAATTTAAAAGACGCCAAAGTTGCGACAATATGAGGCCAATTAATTCGTAATTTCAGAGAATAAGTATAAAACCTTTGCTGTAGAGATTGACTTTTCTTTACGGTGGAGAGACAGAGATGAGCAAGGCTATTGAAAATAAATACCGATACCGCGAGAAACTTGTATAAAGGACTTAACCTCTCAAGTGATAATGATAATATTAATATTCATAAAAAGAAGGGCAATAAGATAGGAATATTAGACTAATTTAAGCAATGAAAGGAAATTGTGCAACGCTTCTTGAAAACCTCACGCCGAGAATATCTACCGTAGAAGACATTACGAAAAATAATATTTGCCATCCACCTGTTGACTTTGTGATCCATTGTAGCTGACACCAGGCTCCCAAGGTCTGTTTTAGTAATATTCGTCTGCCCAGTTTGTCTTCTCAGGCCTCGATGCGAAACATTGCAAGTGGTGCCAGCGCCCTGGGACATTTCGCACTTTCAGAAATTAAATCTTGTGTTCGCCATTTTGCTATATATCCATCTTCTCTCGTCTTCGCAGTGCCTGGCGTTGTTCGTCGGGTCCCTTTGCCACGACCTGGACCATCGTGGGAAGAACAACAAATTCATGCTGGAGACGGAGAGCCCCCTAGCGGCCATTTACACGACTTCCACCCTGGAACACCACCATTTCAATCAGACGGTCACTATTTTACAGCAAGTGAGTCTGTCTTTGCGAGGCGTTTGTCTTGTTTGCCTCTTGTTTGTTTCTTCTCCTTTGCCCAAAATCATTCTGAGGTAAGTTTTTTTAACCGTCTGGATTTTTTTTTTTTTTTTTAAGGTGCTTTTCATTTCGCTACATGTCTAAAATTTTGAATAATCTGTTACTCAGAAAATAGTGGATGAAATAATTTGGTGTTTACTGTTTATTTTAACTTTTTTATTTATCTTCTTTACATTTCACCTAAAGACAGGTCAAATCAGCCATACGGAAAATGGTTGATAAAGTAAGCGATGATATGATTATGATACACTAAAATAAGAGTTTTCCATGAATCATTAACATCATATCTTTTAACATGTGAAAATGAACGTGGGAGTTTCTTAATGAGTGCTGGTGATTTTCATTATTAAGACTACCTATTACAAGTATTCTTTCCACCCACGAAAAAAGATGTTGATCTTCACACACAAACCAGCTTTTTACCTCCTTCAACAAAGTTGACCAAAGTTATTACAGTCATAGGGTTTTCATCGTCCACAAAATGCCTAAAGAGTTAATAAAGTCAAAATGTGTTTCAAGAGTTAATTTATATATATATATATATATATATATATATATATATATATATATATATATATATATATATATATATATATATATATATATATATATATATATATATATATATATATATATATATATATATATATATATATATATATATAATATATATATATATATATATATATATATATATATATATATATATATATATATATATATATATATATATATATATATATATATATATATATATATATATATATATATATATATATATATATATATATATATATATATATATATATATATATATATATATATATATACGTGGCTGGTTGTAAGTATCCTGCTTATTCAGTGATTTTAAAGGTGCTGCGGTTTTATCATAAATTCTCTCATCATTGCATTGACGACTTTCTTCTACCCAAACCGCCTGGTTCTCCCTGTGTTCTTCCTTCTTATTCCTCTTCCCTTGCCATTCGCATTTGACCTCCTGAGACTGCTTCCTCAGTATTGAGAGAAGCCACGTCTATTAATTTCCCTTCTGTAACTCGTGTTTCATTCCACGCATAAGCGGGCGGCTTAAGGGCACTCAGCTTTGAGTAATAGTTCCATCTCAGGTTACGCCTTTCATCTTTATCTTTATTCTTAGCATAATGTCATCACCTTACCTGCACTCCATCAAAGCCTTCTTTGACTTTCGCCATCAACATTCTCAAGAATTCTTAGAAGCGAAGTTATCGTACATCTTTCCCAGCTAAAATTCCACGTTAGACGGAAGGCTCACGTAGCCACTCTATAACAACATATACAAAATCCTTCATTGTTTGATCCGTTTATTCATTCCTGCAGCTTCACAGATAAAGTTAAAATTTCGTTTTCTCCAATAATCCTCAACCACTTATTCTAAAATTAAGCCCTCCAACACCTCCAGCCAAACTCTCGTATATCTCCAACAGAAATGTTGCTATTTTTTTTTTTTAGTCATATTTATCCACATCTCATTTACGTTTAATTTTTATCAACATATGTATAACACAGCTCCAACTGAACTCCCCGACACTGTCATCAAAAGTCCTCGTTGCAGCCTCCTCCAACTAATCTCCAACAAAACACCCACTACGAAGAACTTCCGTATCTCCAACTACTTTCGCCAGGCTCCCCACGCATCATCCCCAACGGAAGTGACGTTTATCCTCGCTCTCTGTCCTCCCCAGAATAGAACTCTCATTCCCCCAATTACAAAGTCCCCTTCTCCACCCGTCCTCTCAATCGCTGACAACCCCAATATGTCAATTCTCAATCCATATATCTCCTCTCAGGCTCTCTAATTTCTAGGGCTGTGTGACCACTGAATCTACATAAATTTGCTTTTACTCGCGTGTATGGTGTGTGTGTGTGTGTGTGTGTGTGTGTGTGTCTGTGGGCTAACACACACATACACACACACACATACATATATATATATATATATATATATATATATATATATATATATATATATATATATATATATATATATATATATATATACATTAACTTATCACTTACACAATTATCTGTGCATTATTAAAATTACTAACAGGACCTCATTGAAACTGGATGGTATCTAACGAAGACATTTATTTAATAAAAGTTACAAGCTATCCAGGACTAACAGTCCTTATTGTCAAGTATCCGTCAAGTACTTGACAGTTGGGGCTGTTAGTCCTGGAAAGCTTGTAACTTTTATTGAATAAATATCTCCGCTAGATACCATCCAGTTTCAATAGGTCCTAAAAAAAATAATATTATATATATATATATATATATATATATATATATATATATATATATATATATATATATATATATATATATATATATATATATATATATATATATCACAAAAACTATGTAAGAAGGTGGTGAAAACCGGGACTTTGAGCAAATACTTTCGTGTTTTATTCTACATTTTTAAGTGTGAACTTGAAAATGTAGAATAAACTATGAAAATACTTGTTCAAAGTCCCGGTTTTCACTCACCTTCTTACGTGGATTTTTGTGATATTCTCAAGCACACGTTCCTTTGTGCATCATTGGATATTATATATAATATATATATATATATATATATATATATATATATATATATATATATATATATATATATATATATATATATATATATATATATATATGATATGCGTGTGTGTATTTATATATGTATATGTATATAATTTGCACCGCAGAGGCTGCAGGTGTAGGTGATAACTTTACGGTTCTCACGAAGCATTTGTGGATGAAGACCTCTTAAATTAATTTGATGCTTTAGATTACTGCCACTGTTATTCTTCGCTAAATATAACAACCTTTGAAAAATATAATGTACAGAAATTAGGAAACTGATACCATAAAGGCTGAATGGACTTAAATTACATTCGTGTTTTTGTTTATTGTGTGGGTTACTGTGCAACAAAGAGAGGCAAAGACGCGGGGATCGCCCGAACAGTATTTGAGCAATATCTGAGGCAGTATTTGGGGATTGTGTCGTGTTGTCATTGACCTCAAGAATCTGACATTTATTTTTTTCTCATAATTGAGTAACGGTTATTGATAAGAATAAAAAAAATGCGATTTGTTCATTTTGGATGTGATATAGAGTAAAATATGAAATAGGAAATGTGAATTGATTCACTTGTCTGAGTAATTTAGAAGGCCCGAGTTTTCCTTTCCCCCTTTGTTTTTTCTTTGAGTATTTGTAAATCGCTCTCCTGACAGAATTCTTAGAAGAAGTACAACACTGTCTAGTTCATGAACCAAAGCACCTGAGTGTCCGCAGAAATAATTAGAATGGTCAAAGAGAGCACATTCCTCAGATAACGTAAAAAGAAAAAAATCTGGACTAGAATCCCTTTTCAAATCGTTCTATAAATCGACTTGGCTTTTCCATGGTACATAGCACAGCCTTTACAATATTTCATTGAAAACAGTTACTAAATTTATGGGAGATCCCCGAACAGTTAGACAGACAAACAAACAAACAAACAGGAACGAAGGAATACCAGACTTCCGTCCAACACAGATGGCAGATGTAACGGGTGGGTCTGCTCCATTCTTACCCGTGATTAGTTCTTTTCCTTTATTTCTACATTTGACAACCTTCGTTAGGCACAGTCAATCAACTGTTTCTGTTCTGCCCCTAGCAACGGTTCTTCACATGGGACTAATGACATCGGGATTTGATTTAACGATTAATCAGGTGATTTCGTGGAAACCTCATCAGCAAGTATACTCCATCTCGCGCAGTCTGGCAATGATTGCCTTGTGTATAAGTGTTATGGAATCAAGAGCCCTCATTAACGAAGTTATTGTCCGGAGGTGGTGGATATATATGGAATCCTGCGAATACTCTTTCCAGGGTTGTATTGTATCTGCAACTAATTATGAAGCGCAAGCCTAATTTTGAAGTTCTGTAAAAGCTAACGATATATCGTGTGGAATGAAATAAACTTTCCTAAATTTGTCTTTAGAGATTATATCAGAAAATAATTCTGATTATCAATACCATTATTAATTTGAGCAAATAACACTTACGGTTATTATTACTAATTTTGATTGGAAGAAATATAAATCATGATTATTATTACTAATAGAAGGAAAACACCCAGTTAGTTAAAATTGTAATTCTGTTTTCTGCCTGTTATACAGTTTCACCCAAAAACTTTTTACACGGTGTTCTTTTTAGCTTACGATAGCTCTTGGTATCATCTGCAGTGTCTTGATTATTATTACTGCTTTTATTATTATCATCATCATCACCTTTAATATACAACTCCATATCTTAAAAATAAATTTAGAAAGAAACAAATAAATGACAAGTTTACAAACAAAAGCATCCTAACAAACGGGGGGGATAACATTGTAAAAACACAAAAAGCAATACAAGTGTTATTAATCTCTGTATTAATCGTTCCTTCAGGAGGGACACAACATCTTCGGCAAACTAACATCCTCAGAGTACAAGCAGGTTCTCGGCAACATCAAACACTGCATCCTGGCCACAGATCTGGCGATGTTTTTCCCAAACAAAGCCAAACTCGCCAAATTGGTGGAGGATAACCTCTTCGACTGGGAAAATGCTGAGCATCGGTAAGTCTCTCTCTCTCTCTCTCTCTCTCTCTCTCTCTCTCTCTCTCTCTCTCTCTCTCTCTCTCTCTTCATTGTATTTCAGTCTGTTCCTGTCTGTGTCAGTCTTTGGGTTTGCTTGTGATAAAGTCTCTCTCTCTCTCTCTCTCTCTCTCTCTCTCTCTCTCTCTCTCTCTCTCTCTCTCTCTCTCTCTCTCTGATATCACTCCATTTGTCTCCTTTCAAGTTTTAGGTTTTCTTCTGGTAAAATCAATCTCTCTCTCTCTCTCTCTCTCTCTCTCTCTCTCTCTCTCTCTCTCTCTCTCTCTCTCTCTCTCTCTGAGGAGCCCAACCAAAGACATTAACTAGTTCAAATTTCTTGTCGAACAGTAACTACTTTTAAATGATAAGTCTTAAAGGAACTTATCCAAAACCTACTTAATGCTTAGTTGAATAACATTACTCTCATTGGTAGATATGCTAGAATTAATATACTGTACATATTGGCCTTTTAGTCTGTTGACTAGGCGACTCACGGAACCTACAAGAGACCCCAGATTCGATCCTTGGGCGAGGACAAGAAACTCAGGCGTGTTCTGTTAAAACCCCTTGTACCTCGTTTGAAATAAGCATTGATCTTTGTACCTGATGATTAGACGACTGTGCTTGTTCACAGCCATGGATATGTAAAATTCTTGGAACTAGCCACCTCAGTCCAAAAAATAATATATAGTAATTAAGGAAATGGCTAATGGACGATTATTTAGCTAGGAAGCGAATGTTATTGATTTGAACTCTCTCTTAACAGATTACTCATAGAAGCCATCGCTATGACAGCCTGTGATTTATGCGCCTCTGCAAAGCCTTGGGACATCCAGGTGGAGACAGTCAAAGTCATCTTTGAAGAGTTCTATGAACAGGTTAGAAACCTCAATATTTATTTATAATACACTTATTTAATTGTTTTATTTATTTTATGGCTAAGACATCAAGTAAGACATGATAAGTGATGACAAGCAAACCTCTTTGAAGGAGACAGGTTACATGATGTGAGGAACACGGAGGAAAGCAGTAAATTCCACATCCTAAAGTGAATAGGGCCAAGGATTGATCAAACCGGCTGATCCTTTAGTTTGTGACGATTATTCCTTCACCTTTAAGAACTGGAACTCTCTCCCAACCTCAGTGTTCCTAGTTCCTGTGCCCATGTGCCTCGAATTACCTATTAACAACTAATTTATTTTATCTTGGGAATAACTTCCATGTTCCAACCATGACCCGGGTTCGACCTAGGGTGACAGTGACATTAACCATTCAGCTATCATCCTAGTTCTTACCGTAAGAGGCATAGATTTGAATCCTGGTAAGGAAAAGAGCATTTAGCTTAAATAATTCCCCATGGATGTTAGGTATTCCCCTGATATTGGGTATTCGATAGTACTTCGTCATTTATGACCTTACTGTTTGAGATTAGTAAAAGTGGAATGTGTGAATTGGTATAATATATATATAAAATATATATATATATATATATATATATATATATATATATATATATATATATATATATATATATGTGTGTATATATATATATATATATATATATATATATATATATATATATATATATATATATATATATATATATATATATACAGTAGATAGATATTTGTGCGTGTGAGATACTAAAGAACCCATTGCAAGCTACTATGTTTCATATACCAATATGGCATCGAGGTTATTTCTCTTACTTAAGGAACTAAAGAAAATCCAACACCTATTTTTTTAATTTCAGGGAGACGCTGAAAAAGCGGCAGGCAAGAATCCCATCCCCATGATGGATCGTGAGAAGACAGATGAACAGGCAGGATCTCAGGTACTATCTATGATAATAAAATCCGAGTGATTCTGTTTTGTTTGTCCGCCCCGGTTGGGGGGCGGGGTAGGTAGGGGATCGGGAGGGTAGAGGAGACATGACACATCAGCCCCCTCCTGCAAACCTGTTTGTCTGCCCTGGGTGGGGGCGGGGTAGGTAGGGAATCGGGAGGGTAGGGGAGACATGACACATCCACCCTCCTCACGCAAACCTGTTTGTCCGCCCCGGGTGGGGGCAGGGTAGGTAGGCGATTGGGAGAGTAGGGGAAACATGACACATCCACCCTCCTCCTGAGAACTTGTTTGTCTGCCCCAGGTGGGGCAGGGTAGGTAGGGGATCGGGAGGGTAGGGGAGAATGACACATCTACTCTCCTCCTGAAAACCTGTTTGTCCGCCTTGATGGGGCGGGGTAGGTATGGGATCGGGAGGGTACAGGAGACATGACAGGAAGTGCCGGGTTCCAGCGTAGCGTAGAGTGTGCCATCAATCTTGTTATTATTATAATTATTATTATAATTATTATTATTAGCAGTAGTAGTAGTACAATAGTTCTTTATAGTGACATGAAGTTTCGCAGTATGCAGTAATAAAATTTACATTATAGCATGGAAGTGAATATACACTAGACTTCGCCACTTTGGAAAGAAATGCAGTCATTTTTATCAGTATTCTCAAAACCAGCCAAGGTGGTTATGCGAGTGATTTCTTTCATCTCTTATTACTCATTTTACTTCTTTGCCTCTTTCCTATTAATTTTTATTTTTATTTTCCCTCATTTCTTTTACCTTCGATTTATTCCTTGAATATCAGGAAAATAAACATATCATCCGCCACATGTACCATATACCAAGACATTCGCATTAACACACTTACACCAACATACCTACATACTCTCTGATACCGTCGTCAAACTCCCATGAATATCATTCTTCTCTTTTGTTTTATCCCTTACTAAACACATCTTCCTACCACCGCCATTATCGGTCACTGATCTCTTTCCATCCCATCTCCATCTTGAAAAAAAGAATAGGAAAAGGACCGTCGTCACTCTGACCCGTATTTGCAGGTGGGGTTCTTGTCCGGCATTTGCATTCCGTGCTACGACCTCCTCACGAAGCTGATCCCAGTGACGGAGCCTCTCCTGGTGGGCTGCAAGAAGAACCTGGAGACCTGGAGGGATATCGCGGACGACAAGAAGAAGGAACTGGAAGCCAAGCGCCAGGACGAGGAGGAAGAAACGGACACCGGCATTGAGGAAGTGGCCGAGGACGAGGAAGAACCGACAGTGGACGACATAGAGGACGACGTGACCGACACCAACGGTCGACAGCAAAGGGAGGACGGGACGTAAGCGGAGGGACGCCGTGGATTTTCATTGTGATAAATGACCTACTCGTTAAGTGACGTGAGACAAAGGCTCTTTGTACAGACAATTCCATATTTATTTTTGCTAGACTTGCTCATATGGGTCACGACTGTATGCGCAGTTAATCCGAGCTGAGGCTCGTGGCATTATAGTTGTATTTTTATGAAATCTATAACATTGTCGCATCCTCATTGTTGTAATGATTCACTGAAAGTTATAAAAGTTATGTAAATAGGTGTGGATAGATTGAGTATAAAAAAGGGTTCTCCGTTATTCAGTTACATTGGACTTCTCAAAGATCCTATGAATATTATTGAATGGAATCTGTTACCACAGCAAGATTTTTTACCAGATTGATGATATATTTTATCTATATGTATATCTATATATATATATATATATATATATATATATATATATATATATATATATATATATATATATATATATATATATATATATATATATAAATTTAAAATCCTTTAAAACCTATCTATAATATATGTGTACACATACGTGGAAAATATGACAAAATTAGCGTTTTAAAAAAATTGTAATCAGGCGAAACTAATCTATTAAATTCATTATCTTTGTGCACTTACTATTGAAGCTCAAATTAACTCTAAAAAATGAACTTGCTTTGAGATCAATCTTGTCATATACTATATATATATATATATATATATATATATATATATATATATATATATATATATATATATATATATATATATATATATATATATATATATTATATATATCTTCTCTTCACATCAGAGACAGAGGCTAAGGATTTTCAAAAGCACAAATAGCAAAGTGGGCATTACGTTACGTTATAGATAATTAAATAATATAAGCGTGAAAAGATATTTTTGCTCTAGATGCACCATATGCTCTGTTTTCTTTGGCTGCCTTAATCTGTGGACAGGCATGTACAATGGGATATACACTGACGCATATATATATATATATATATATATATATATATATATATATATATATATATATATATATATATATATATATATATTTTATGTGTATTCTCCATTGTGTATACACATACTTTGGGTGTGTTACAAACATGGATTATTCTTGCTTCTAGTACAGTCCTTTACGTATCATCGTTCGAAAAATGATGATACGGAATAGGTTTTTCGTCTTCTTCATGGTACCTGTGATGAATAACTCAAAAACTTCATCTCCCACGTGTTTTTTCAACGCCATAGAAATCATTCCTCAGAAACACTCGTCAGTATGTGAATGGAACTATTTTACAGGAACTACAAAAAGATAAAGAAATATTTTCTTTTTTCAAACAGATGACTGGTGATGTTGATAAGACTCTTGCTGCCTTTGTAAAAAAGAATAATAAAAATGAAAGGTTTGTTGTAGATATTATTAGTTAGGTCGACAAATACAAACTAATAGTAGCACCTCGGGGTGTGAGAAAGAATTTCAAATGCTCTGCATCTCACCTATTTTTTTTTTCTTAGTGTATTACCCATGGAAATATGCATGATTTAGTCACATGCTCGCAAATGTATTATTTTAGGATAGTGTAAAAATTCCTCGAGTCTTATGCCGAAAAAATATCTCCACACTTTCTTTTATCACTTGCTCGAATGGTAATTAAATCTACAAATCTATTTTCATTAAAAAAAAGGGTCGATTTCTACTCCTTGTAAGACGTGAATTCTCTCGATCGACGCAGATATGGAACTGTTGGCTCTGTATATAGTAAAGTTTAAATTTCAAAGATTCCTTTGGAGCTGCATGGGCATTTCTTTCAACGCTTCTTTTGTTGCTGAATCTTAATCTCTTTGAGACTCTCCATATTCTGTTTACAGTGGAAAACGATGATTTCTGTTACTACTCCCGAGTATCTCACTTGACACAGATCTGAGAGTTATTGGATACACCCTCGTAAACATTTGAAATTGTGACGGTCGCTCTATTCAAATTTAGATTCAAAGCTTTTTTCTCATGAAGACAAATAGTAAGCATATACAGAAAATATAAGAAAATAGATATTGGTAAAATACAGAAAATATAAGAAAATAGATATTGGTAAAATAATTTAAACCTTGGGTCTTACGACCTGATAAAATGTTAATTGAAGCCGCATTTAGGATTTTTAAACTATTTTGCGTAGATGATTAAATTATATGGATTCCTCTGGATTTATGTTGATTTGTTTTTACTGAAATCCCCTCATAAATCTTGGACGATAGTACGAATTTTATGTCTTAGCATCTCCGACTGGTGAAGTAGCTTTCAGGTCGTTGAGCCCAGTAGTCATGAAAATTTCACTAAAATTTCATTATATGCCCATCCGGAAAAAAAGTTGGTTCAAAATCAGTACATTTATTAACCCTCGTTTCTCGAATGTTTTTCCGTCAAGTTGCACTGTGAGATTAGGTAGAACACACGTCCTCCCACATTATTCATCGGGTTACATTAGGTGGAACAAACGTCCTCCCACATTTTTCATCGGGTTACGTTAGGTGGAACAAACATCCTCCCACATTTTTCATCGGGCTACATTAGGTGGAACAAACATCCTCCCAAATTATTCATCGGGTTACATTAGGTGGAACAAACGTCCTCCCACATTTTTCATCGGGTTACATTAGGTGGAACAAACATCCTCCCACATTATTCATCGAGTTACATTAGGTGGAAGAAACGTCCACATTTTTCATCGAGTTATATTAGGCGGAACAAACATCCTCCCACATTATTCATCGGGTTACATTAGGTGGAACAAACGTTCTCCCACACTTTTCATCGGGTTATTGTGTTCAGTGATAGTTTATTTTCCTCTGCCGAGAAGTCATTGAAATATTCCTCTGGATTCCACTTTTCGTGATCGTATAACCTTGCTTCCCTTGGGAGGCCCTGCGTGATTTAAGTTGTCACTGAGAAGGTATAAATTCTGTGTCAGCTCTTAAAGGCTGCACTCATGGGCAAGAGCATGTGCCGGCATAAGGCGTGCTAGTCCAACGACAACAACAACAACGTCGCGTAACTGAAAATTTCTTAAACGGGTCAGTGTAGTACTCTGTCGTCAAGTTCAGCATAAAATTTTGAAGCTATATCTCAGGCTTAACTCAGCTTTAGAGATTGAAGCTATAATTGATATGATAATTTTGTGTTAAGAAATGTTCTTTTCGTAAGCAGTCACTCCCTAATGTCTAGTCTATTTTTTTTAAATATCTAAAGTCCAGTAATTTCTCATTCCATAGTGATTTCCATCTAGTTCGTGATACACAACCTCACATAAAAGTGTGGGTGTTTTGTAATTTACTGTTTTCACTTTACTTTCCCTTACGAAATGCAATTCGTGGAGACGCATAATAATTAAACTATAAATTTTGATGTACCTGTTACTATGACTTCCCATGTCCAATTCTTAAATATTACTGCTTGCTTGGAAGAGACATTATATAAGAGCTGGAGGCTTATCTGGTTTCAGAAAATCGCCGAAGAAGAATCAGTTTAGTTCAACATCATAAAATTGTAGTGGATACGAATGGAAAAGGTTCCGCTAGAAGCTTAGGTCAGTTTCTCAGGGAACTTGTGTGGATATGATTCTTAAATCTTCCTTATACCTACTGAGAAAAGTCGATTATTGTGGAGGGGGCATTCATATTATCCCAACAATTTGTAAAGACAGTTTACAGCCGTCAACAGAAGCACTGAAACGCACCTCCACAACTTGACACCGAATATAGAAAACTAATAACGAGCGCCCAGGTGATTTATGACGGGGAACAGGAGTGAAACTGCAGTCACTTGAGGACCTCATAAATACACACTTGCGAATCCCAAGTAGGTACCAATTGACTGAATGCAAGACTTTTTTTTTTTTTTTTTTTTTTTTTTTTTTAGCCAAAGCGCTTGAACAACCATTTTTTGAAGTTCGTGTGTACTTTGAAAATACCTTAACAGTCGACTGTTAACCTCTTTCCCTGAAGCAGAAGATGGAAGAACAGTCGCTGTAAGTGTGTTTTCCAGAAGTATCTTCGAGCGCAAAATGTTCATTTTCCGGTTCAGATCCTCCGCATCGCCAGTGTTTAGTTATTTTCGTTTTTAATAGTTTCCCACGTTGTTTATGAATTGTTTCAATTTCGGAGTTACCTGTATACCATGGTTTTTTTTTTTTTTTTTGCCTTTAGGGATTTCCAGAACTAGAATGATATAGAAAGACTTGCGTACATTTATTATTATTATTATTATTATTATTATTATTATTATTATTATTATTATTATTATTATTATTATTATTATTATTATTATTAGAATATGAAGTATATCTCTTCATTGTTCAGCAATAAAATGTGAATGATGTCCAGTTAGTGATGCCATAAGAGCCATTTCTGATTTTTTTTATCGCTATCAAAACCTTTTACCATGTAAAAAAAAAAAAAGATAGCTAAATAATAATGAGCGAAGGACACTTGGGAAACAGCAGCTTCATTGAAAACGGCAGTTTAAAAGCGCTAAATATTCAAGACTAGCGAAAACGAGGAAACTCTTCCTTCTTTCG
The DNA here is from genome assembly GCF_040412425.1 of Macrobrachium rosenbergii. Classification (NCBI taxonomy): domain Eukaryota; kingdom Metazoa; phylum Arthropoda; class Malacostraca; order Decapoda; family Palaemonidae; genus Macrobrachium; species Macrobrachium rosenbergii. The sequence continues at coordinate 11,365,423 of NC_089757.1, read as the reverse complement.
CTTTCCTTGGCGGTTATAACCTCCTGTTCTTCAAGAGGCTGTTTCCTGCTTCCTGCTTCCTTGGTGTTAAAGACCCAAACTTCCCGTCCTCCTTTTTCTTGGTTATTTCGGTCTGGGCTACATAGGGACACTGTTTTGTCATTCAGGTAGGCCCCAGATTTGAGATGAATTAGCAATTGAAAGTTATATCTTCTGTCTTAACTTGCGTTCTGGCAAAAGGTGTCATTATCGGTGCCGTTCTTTTCTGAGACTTACGCAAGAAGACCACCTTGGTTAGAATTTTCAGTTTATACCTATAATCATCGAAAAGCAATTTAAAGAACACCTAATATATAGCTGCGCGTACGCGCCTGCGCTCGCGCGTTTAAATGCTGTGCTATGAAGTCGAGATAATAACCAAGATATAGGTGTTTTAAGCAGTGATTTCATGTGTCCTATATTAACCAGCAAAACGCACGCATAAACCTTCATATATGTAATGGCCATATTGTTCTATCTAACAGATCTACAGTGAGTCAGAACTGCATTCTATTAGCGGAGTTATGTGGGCTATAAAGAAATGTACTGACTTTTGTTTATGGATATAAATTGGTTATTCTAGAACTTATAAAATTAGAATTATTATTTTCTAACTTTCATCACTTCTTCACCGTTCTTTCTTCAAAGAGAAGTTCAATAATACAGTTATCCTTATCAAAGGAATGTCCTGAAATTATCAAAGTTAAATCATGGTTAATAAAATATATACATATTTCATGAGAACTCTACTGAAACGATTATGTTCATTTTGGCGTTCTGAATTTATTGATTTTTGTTGTAGACAGAAAAGATATTTGAAGGTAGTAAATCAGTTTTGTTCGTTCATTAATTTACCTATACATTCAAGTGTAATGTAAGTTGCCATTTAACTAGATACCAGAGAAGTATTAGAAATAACGACGAATAAGTGACGTACCAAAGAAGCGAATGGTGAGTAAAAATATCAGAAATTAAGCGAAAATGGCGTTTTTAGCATCTTGCCGCAGAACCTGGTCCAAATACCCAATGTTTTCCTGTAGCTGTGCAGTTCCCGACGTCGGTTTGCTAACAAATATTGGAAGCTCGGGGCAAAGTTTGGCAACAAGAGGTTACATGTTGACCGAGTAACGTCTGTTGCATTTACTGGTATTTTCAGTACTGATGTTTTCATTACTTGTCATATCCTGAGCAAGAAATCATGCCAAGATACCAGAGGACGTGCTTGTGTAATGCCCTTTTTTTTTTCTTAAAGTGTAATTGTAAATTTTGCTTCATGAAACAGAATTTGAAGTAGAGTGTTCTTTTCGACGCAATATGCTTTGATCTGAATACTCTTTCTTAGAGGACATATTTCAGACAGGTCAGTTCACGAATGGATGTGTGAAATGCCACTTAAGTTCAAGCATTTTCTCAGAGGAATCTTGGGTATTCTGCTGATTACTTAATGTTGTTTTATTGAATACATTATTTTGATTGGGTACTAAGTTAGTACAGTTTCGATATATCTGAAACAAGGAGTAGAAATCAAGCGACATAACTTGTCTTGGGTAGAGAATTCTCACAGCTGCTGAAGATGATCAGTGTGCTGTTAAGATTTAGACCATTGGCCCTATTCCTCAATTGACATTGACAGGTTATTTGAGCTAATGGGTTGCTGTGATCATAAACGATAACGAGAGGATTAGATTAGGTAAAAAATAATTAAGTTGGAAGTCATAATTCACGTTTTGAAATGAGTCATTCTGTATTTTGAATTTAAGGGAAACGTTATCAAGAGCAATGTTTACCGAGTTAGAGAACAAACATTTGGAGCTTTATCATGTAAATACAGAGTGGGTGCGAATGTAAATATAGGCTTATGAAACTTCTTGTAACTTTACTTAATTAAGTACAATTAAGTTCAAAACAAATATGAGAAAAACAAAAAAAAAAAAAAACACGAATAGTGGATCTCAGTGGTATGAATTAGGATTTTTTTGCTTTTTGTTTTATGGTCCCTAATATACTGAATTTCTTAACGATACCTCATTTATTAACCCAGAATGGCTAGACATATAAATGTACATATTGACCATTGGACATGTTTAAGAAAACATTTGGTATATTGTACTCACCAAAGAATACTGTTATACGAGACTGCTGAGAGGAAGTTCCGGATGCCAAATCTCTTCATTATTAGTAAAACAAACATTTTGGTAAATTATTGTAGCATGAGAATATGAGGAGGGAGAGGGATACCAAATCTATTAGTCAGGTTGGGAACAGGAGCGCATCTTGTGTCAGAATCTTGTCAAATTAACCTGATTTCTCAACTTTCTTTGCAACTTCCTTATAAAGATGCTGAGGATTACGTCAGTGGCTCTGAATGCTTATACATAATATAAATATATTCTTATTACTATAAAGCGGAATATTTTAGTGAGGAATATTTGCACATGTATAGAATAATATATATTTGACAAATTAGTTAAAATAAAATATATGAAAGTCTTGGGTTTTCATTCATTTTCCCTCCTAACCAGAATGAAAAATTAAATGTGTATGATTCTCTTCTGAGTTATTGAGTGAAGTCTTTCTATATGCTTAATTTCCTCCCAATTCAGCACATGAATTATCCTTGCCCCAGTTTTTTAATAACCTATTCGACCCTTGAAATTGATCGTTAAACAAAGTCTGACGTTGTCTGTTTCCAGTGAGAAAAACTTAGAGCTGCAGAGTGCAGACCCCTGTGCCAGTGTTCCACTGAAGTACAGTCAAACTGTGTCCCTGGAAGTGACTGCAGTAAACAAACATTTGTAATTGAGGTATGGTATCTTGGGCAAGATCATTTTATAGACCCAAGAAGCAAGGTAATATAACCCTTATAAAACTCATTCTTTCAGCAGGAGAAAATGAATCTTATAACTCCGACCTGGCTCAAGTTGCTCTTGGTTACATATTAAGCCCGTTATACCAATAGTTTTATGCATGGCTTGCAAAATCTTTACTTGATTTTAAGAAGAAATAACACCAGTAGTGGTATATTTCTTCACTCAGGACCACAGATCACCATTCTTAGCTTTCGTTTCATCATTGCCGAGATAATAAAGATTAGGCTAGTGTAGACTCAGTGTTGGAGTGGGTACAATTTTTAAGAAAATACATTCATTATCTCTATAAGCGCTTCAAGTACCTGCTTAGAACGGTTCATTGTAGAGCTACACAGATCTGATAAGGAATAACAACTGACATTTTGGACAAATGTAAGAAAATTTGCTTTACTCTGAATTGCAGTAGCTTGCAATAATAACAAACCAAATCTGTCTGAATTCATTTAAACCGATAAAGGTAACGGCAAAGTGTGAATCCGTTGTTTACATAAACAGTAACCCCAGGTCACTTTACCTATGTTAAGAGTGCTTGCACGGTCGCCGGTAATCATTACTTTGGCAACAATGACTAAGACTAGGCAGTTAGAGGCAGGCAGCCAGTCGCCTCGAAGTCGAAGCCGAAGGTCGTCAGTATTGCTGAAGTTCCCACTGCGGGAAGGTTGTCTGGGAAGAGCAAGTAGCAAGTGGTACAAAAGTTGATTTATATAATTTTGTTATATTTGTGTTATTATTAAAAATTTTATGACTATTTGAAGAGGACATACAGTGAATTGCTGGTATTTAGTTTAAGCCATGAGCGCTCAGGACAATAATGTACTTGAATAAATGGAAGGTAAGGAATTTTTTCATTTTGTTTTCAGAACAGTAATACTTAATTACGAAGTATGTAAGTTGTGGTTCTTTATAAGTCTATATGGTTCCTTTTGGATACGCTTCCACCAAGCCAGGTTCAATTCAGATATGTCGAGTGAGGATATTTACCATAAGCTGAAAAAAATGTATAACATGTCATGATGGCGAGCTAGCCAAGCAGGTTTTCCTTAAATGAGAAGTGAAATTTGGAATAAGACAAATTTAATGAAGTTTGACAGTGAGACGAGAAAAGACCAGATTGGTTGGGTGTTTCAGATTAGACCGGTCTTAACCAGCACAGGTCACTGCATAAGGCAGCCCATGAGTGATGGTACGGCGTTGAAGTGAATGAGGGGGGTTTAGTGAGCCCCTATGGACATTTCAACCATCCGAGATAGAAAAGGTTAAAGGGAC
>NC_089757.1:11338769-11356269 GCF_040412425.1 Macrobrachium rosenbergii | reverse complement strand
AATGTACGTATAGCTTTTAAATGATCTAGTTCCGACTCCTGATTGTGTTAACAGAATAAATGATATGCCGTTTTAGAAATATCAAGTTTCATTCAGTCCAAAATGACTCCGTTTCTATATGACAATGTAAATGATGTTGTATTTACTTTTTGGTTCTGTTAACCATTTTGAATGGCGTCTACGTATTGTTTTACAAGGCGACTTAACGAATGTTCCCAAAAATGTTAAAACTTCCGTAAGATGTAACTGTTTAGTGCTCAGTATTTGTGAATACTTTTCGCTTCTGTAACTGACAAATGATTTCAATGTGGTGTTTTGAATTGTTAATCTCGTATATGTTACTTTGTATTACGAATTTATTAAAACGACGAATTTATTCAGGTTTTGTTGCGCGAGTAATTCCCTCCCAGCTTGAATGAGTCGACTCTTGATGTTGATGAAGTCATTACAGACGAAATTTCGAAGTCCATCACTATTTTCAAAATATCATGTAATGGCAGAATGTGATATATAAAGTTAGAAGTGTCCTTTATAGTTTGACCTTTCTGCACCATAGATGTAAGGATCAAGTCTTTTCTTTACAGTTTTTTAGTTAAAGCATTCTGTGCATATTTATACCTTTTTATTCCTTGCTGCTGCAGTGCAAGTAATTATTACAGGGAAAATATTACGGAGGTAAAGAAATTACAATACTGATATTGATAAGTTGGGCTGGGCGTATTCACTGTTATCGATAATGGCCTTGGAAACTCTTTAAAAAGGTCATGAGAACAGTTTCTCCTATCACAAGTCATACGGAGTTAAAAGCTTAACTTTGGGAAAAAATGCATTGTTTTAGGGAGAGATCCTCATTAGCGTACAATCTAAAAATCCATTACAGGTGCTTGAATTGTTTTGGGACCTCTGGTAAAGCAGACATTGTTTTTGACTTGGTTGTGGTGCTTTTCCCTTCCGTTAGCAAAAGCCCTAGGCTGTCATCTGTCTACGCATTATTGTTATCAGATTATGAAAACTTGTAAATCGATGCAATACTAGTGGAAGTGACTAGTTTAAAAGGAAAGAGAATGACCAATCATATTGGTTTTCTTGATAATCAAGAGTGACTTTGTATATGCGGTAAGGTTTTCTCTTAGGAGTTTCTGTATTTAAGGTATTCAGTAACGATTAAGCTTTTTCCTAAGCAATCATGTTTATGAATAGAGTTTTTATTACTTTAAGATAAATAGCTTCAGTATGATCTGACTGAGCACTGTTAGTATGTTGAGCAGCTTTGGCATGTATTAGAAATGGTCACTGAAAACTAGACATTGGTGGTGAGAAATACCAAAAGTTTTCTTTAGTATCATATTTTCCACTTCAACCACCCTTCATCTTCTCATATACTGAAGGAAAAATGCTTGGTGAAGGCAGGTGAGTTGGGGGTTTCCCCCACCCCCCATGCAACCACCAGTTAACTACCTTATTCTGCACCAAGTTTTAACGGCTTATTACAGCTCGCGTTGAGGAATAACTCCTACATAAAAGGCTCTGGTTAATATATCTAGGAAAAATACAAATTCCCTTTAATATTAGTTAATTTTTTTGTAAGTAGCAAGTATTTTTTTCAGTCATGTACAGTTAGCAAGATTTGTTTCAGTAAGCATTTGACATTGGAAGCAAGATTTTGCATAACGCACTTCAGTAATCCTTTCAAGAACAACTGATAAAACCTTCCGATAAATGTGACATTTTTATGAACTTTGGATTGTCTGGCACAGAATGCAGGTTGTAGGTGGAGTTCTAGCCTAACAAGATTCAAGTTTTTGGTCTGGAGCTGAGGCCTTACAAATGGCATTCCAAAATGCTTTATTATATAATGAACTTCAACTCAGGATCGGTTTACTATCATGTACATTACTTCTGCAAAATGTGCTAGAGTTTGTTCCCAGTTTTAACTGGTTTATATATTTCTCGTACTGCATTTTCTACGGTCAGGGGGTATGTAGGTTTATATTAGATTCAAAAGTTTTAGGTTACACCACAAAATACTTTAGTAAGTTTCCTTCATCGAGATTTTCTCATTTACAGGTTCAGTGCTACTGCAGGAAGGTCACTCAGCCTTGAAAATCTCTTAGTCTTCTAACAGAGAGGGGCCACTAAATGGAAAACAGGGAGAAAGGAGAAAAATGTCACAAAAGTATGGTATCAAATGTTCATGGTCATATTGAAGATGAACAGAATATCTAACAGACAAGAATTTTTTAGTAGAGGTCAGATATAAGGAGACTGACCTTCGATAATAAATAAGTACGTCTTTTTAGCAAAGAAAAATAAAGATGTAAAATTAAAAGAAGAAAAGCACAGTTGATATTGTTGAGGTGCAAATACCTAGAAGAGAAATTCACTGGAAAGGGATTAAATATATTGCTTCAAAGAAGAAAACTGTAAAACTGCCTGGGGAATAGGTAAAGAACACAGATAAACAAAAATAGGGGTATGGTCGTAGAAATAATGCAACAAATACATGACACAGCTGTGTTACTAACTTTGTCTGCCAATACTGAAACATGAAGCAACAATAAGGAGAGGGAGTTGAGGGAACAGGAGAATTTGCACCACTATAGGGTTATTTAAGAGTTATGTTTGAACAACTACTTTGTACCTCATACTTTTGAGTCTTTAGGAATCAGTGTTAGGCCAGTCTCGGGTAGAATAATATATAAAAACTCTGAAGAGGCCTAATGAAAAACAAGTTTTTAAGAAGGTCAATGAAGGTGAAACTATGCTGCATGAGTGCTGTTGATCGTTAAAACAAGAAATGACTAACTAAATAAAATGGGATACAAGAAAAATAGCTTAGATTAAGGAAAAAATATATGTACAAAAGGTAAAGCAAATGTTCTGCACCCTTCCCCAAAGAACAGTGTTCCTACAGATGAGTATATGAGCTGAGAGGAACCAGATCCACAGGTGCTGTTGATGAATAGAATATCATTAAACTCATACTAGACAAGACCCTCTGGCTTAAATGCTGATACATGAAGAACATCAAGGAAGTTAAGCATTCAGTTCTCAAAGGCAAGGAATGAAAATTAGCTTAACTGAGAGTTCACTACTGAGGCAAGTTGCCCTCTCTAAAGGTAGCCATATGAAATGATAATCGCCATCGAAACTGGAGAGTCTTTTGATCTTTCAACAGTGAGAAAGAAAACTGCCGAAATACGAGAACGGATTGCAACAATGGAGACGTATTCTGCTACTAAAGAAACATATCAAATTACGGTATACAAATGATAGGTAAAATATAAGTTTATTACAGACTATCCTTTCAATTTTAGTCTACACCAAGCTTAGAAAAGCAGAAGCAACTTGTGGCGGAGAATGAATCATCCAAAGCAGTCAGAAAATGTGAAGTACATGAAAATTGAAATGTTAAACATAGCAGATCAGTGCTCTAAGTATTAGTTTATATTGAAAACTCTAAAGTATCCCCCTTCAAGTGTAACTACATGTAGGAGCATGGATTAATGAAAGCAGGTCGCAACGAAAACATTAGACGGATATTGAAGAGAGGTATGAGCAGAAGGGTTAGTTTTCATGAAAACTGTAAATGGCAACTTGACAAGGTGGCCAGCCTACAAGATCAGACAACGAAGACCTCCAAAAATTAACGCAAAGAGGGGACAGACTTCCGTAGAGGCTCATTCCACTGAAGACAACGTTATCACAGGTAAGTGTTGAAGGCTTAATATGAAATCCTTTTATATATTCTTTGGAAACTGAAGGCAGATAGGGTGTGCTGTGTTGACCTTTTATTTCTTGAATATGCACATAAGAGTACAATCTAGAATAGAGAATTGGAAACCGAAAATAACCTTTAAGTGGTAGTATTAAAGGAAGCAGGAAATTAAATTTGATATTTATTGCTTAGCACAAATCTTGGTGTACAATACATGGCTGCTGCTAAGAGGTTTGTAGAATTTGAAGGTAACCCAGAGAATGAGGTTTAAACATGCAAGATTTATGCTATGTTTATATGATTCTGGGCTGGTCTGTTTAAAGAGTACAAAATAATTGTTAGTCATTGAAGTATATGATCGTTTCGTTTGTGAAGATGGACGTGGATTTTATTCAGACGTCTCATGAAATGGGAAAATTTTGGCCCTGAATCAGACTGTGAACTGACTAGACTGAATCTACCTTTGAACAAAATTTAAAAAGAATTTACATAGCTGTTTGCGTAGAAATCTAAGGTCAGTGTGAGGTTAGGGTACTCGTAAAATCCACTTTTCACTTTGGAGAACAAGATGTAAATAATTCATGAGACACCAGTGTATAACCTAAGTAGGCCAGTTGGTTTATGTGCGTAGGACTAATAAACATTATGGAATAAACTACTAACTTTTCACTAAGTCTTAAACTCCTAGAGAAGGATGGCTTTAGATTCAGAGACACTACCTGAACTACTATATAATGTAGAACCTAAATAAACATCTATAATTTAATTGTATCGCTTTAAAAATTTAGATTATTTTTAAGAAATGTTGAAAGCGCTTTGAAAGGAGGATAATTAGATAACGATGACATAATCTGAAAGTTTCCTTACTTTCCCTGCAACTTGAACAGTTTCTGATAACATTTAAAAGCACAAGGATTTCACAGCATTTTATTTAGAAATGGCTTACACTAACATTACCAGCTCTAATTCAAGTTTTCTTCCTTTAGGAAAATTATATTGGAAAGTACGAGGGAGTGAAGGATGAGGAACACCCAAGCACTGTGTTCTTTGGTGGGGCGAGACCTGCTTGTCGTGTGTATTCCCAGCCAGTAAAGGTAAGGCACAGACAAATCTGAAAAAGTTCTTCCGAACTTTGAATAAATGAGACCTCAAAAAAACATTGATTGACTGTATAAAGTAGATTCTGATGCAGTATTTGGTGCATTGTTCGCCATTTAACTCTACTTAAAAACTGAAACATTTTATTGCACAATTGATCATACTCTACAAAGGCAGTTGGGGACTTTAGAAGTATTTGGAACTGAATAGGTGCTACACGGGTGGTTTGTTAGTAGTAAAGTTTACAAGTAAAACTTTTGGGTCAAAAATTCCTAAAAGAAAATAAAACCTCAATATACTTGAAATGTAGTTAATGACTTGCTTAAAATGCAAACTTAAGACATGTTGCACTGGGGAGGAGTGATGCCTGAGAGCAAAGTGGAAGTCTGGGAGAATGCCTGAAATTATTTTAAGTTTCTGAAATACGTAAGATTTATTTCAGTACACATTTCTCACATCTTATAGCAAAGCACTGTAATGATAGGTGTCTTTCAGGTTGAGGACCTTCCTTCAGTGTTGTTTGAAATAGCTAGATGAGAAACTTCAGTAACCAAAGGAAGCACGGTTGTGCTACGTTACTCAGTGATCAAATGGTCAAGATCTGATATTTAAGACTGTTGATGATAATTAGTGAAGCATTATGCGAGCTAAAAGTAACAGGTTTTGACTAATAAGTCGTCTAAATCTCATAAAGCTCTCTGAAATTTTTAGAAATATCTCGAATCTTCTGCATTCAGCACTGAAGGACCAGAGTTTATTTAAGTCTGAAAACATAATTAAGATGAACCATCTTTGCTGAACTATCTTTGTTTAAATACCCCTTTGATGTGACAGTTGTTGGACTGATATTGAAGGTAAAATCTTTTTATGAATTTTAACCTTTCCTCAGGTACACGAAAGTTAAGAGTATATGAAATAAGAAAAATCTAATCGCAATAATCTTATAGGCTTACACGCAGTATAGTTTTACAGTTCATAAGCTTGTAAACCATTATTAAAACTCGTTTTCAGTTTTGATAACTAATGTTTGATTAACTTTTGAGGTTAATAATAAATCTTAATTTCTTTAGCTTTTAAAAATTCAAGGCTTGGAATTGGCATTGTTAGGGATTATTAAGACATTTTATTTAAGGTGTTTAGATTGGATCAAGTTGATATCACGGACTCCCATACGATTATGGTTCGTTGCTCTGTCAAAATAATAGTACTTTTGATCCTCCGGCCCCCAGTCATCTATAGGACCTGTGTGTCATTTACGTCAGAGAGCTACTGTAGTTAAATGTACACATAAGAATTTATGCATTCTTATGTAGCTATGGAATTTTTACGTTTTCAGACTCCTATATTGGGGGCAAAATTACACATTCCTCGTCACCTGTAGAATTTCATTAGCTCCAAAGCTGTTGATGGAAGTTTAGTGCAACAGCAGCTTCCTTCTAAAATCTCAGAGAAAAATTTCATCCACAGCTTTAGAAAAAAGAATTTGCAGATTTTAATAATTTGTGTAGTATGCTTTCGAAATTCTGAAACATTAATCAGTCATTTGAATTTATCTGGAATTTTTGGTTGTAAAATAACTTTTGACATTAATTCTTGTTTTTCATGAGATGGCGGCTTTAATTCTAGAAAACATCTGAAGTATCCCTTTTTTATAAATATGAATAAATAATTTCTAGTGTGAGATAAAAAAAATTGAAAGCTGCAGCTAATTCTTATTTCATTCTACAAATACGCTCATTAATTTAAGAATCTATCTTTAAATTATTTAAAATTTAGTATTTATGAAGTTAATGAGGCAGATTGATAGCCACCATCTATGACCTTCAGTCTTTACAATAAGATGGTAAGCTGCAGCATGAAGATGTCTTTTCTTATTTGGGTATGTCTGAGTTTTAAGTGTACAAGATTGAATCAGATCACTCAAGTGTATCTGCAAAACTGTGTACTTAAAGTGTTGTTTTGGCAACACAATGTATTGTAGAATGACAGAGGTCATCAAATCTTTTATTTGATTAATATTTTGAGAATTGTTTAGTTAGAGGTTGATGGACCGAACGTGAAAATGAAGCGTTCTCTAGACTGCTGAAGAGCTTTAGTAAAATATTGTGTTGCTTAGAGTAAAGATATTGCCTGCCCATTTTATCTCAGATCAGAGGTTTTCAAGCTATTATAGACCGTGCTGGTACCATAACTGCCTTATTAGATCCCCTGTTAGTGGAGAAAATGTGTACATGTAATTAAGAATGAACACAATGGCTTAGGATAGGAGTAATGTTGCTACTGGTGTATTTATGCTAGTTTTTCCGTGCATAAATCTCTCTCTCTCTCTCTCTCATGGTATTCATCAAACACTTGTTAAACTTCGTACGAATGAAAACTTTGCTTGGAGAGAGAAAGAAATACAGGATTATGCAGCTGAATTAGGTGGACGCTCAAAATCAGTACCATTTGAAGTTTTAGACAATGGACTGGGAGTAAATGACAATGAGAGACTGAAGAAAGGCGTTTGTGGACTATAATTACAAATTACTCTTAAAATAGTCTTCTACAGGAAAATCAGTTTGTTACAACAACCGGTTATTACTGGATATAGGGAAAGTTTCGAAAATCTTTACAAGATTATTCCATTTTAGCAGTCTTTTCTCTCTCTCTCTCTCTCTCTCTTAATTGACTTTCCGAGGGTGTTAATCCCCCAGCTTCTAAGCAAGTGTTTGTGATGAGGTTGCTAGCCCTATCTCGTATACACACTGGTTGTAACCCACAATAGACGACTAATAACTGCTTAGGTCAACTGGGGACAATACAGATTTTTCAGAAAACAGCCACAGACGTTTTTTTCTTGTGGGATCAAACTCGGGTTTTTAGCTGAAGAGGCGAGATAGTTAACCGTCTGATAAAAATTCAGTAGTAATAAGAAACTCTTGTTAGTTTTTAGTGAAATTTGCATTTTAGACTTGTTTCATTTTATTTAACTGTAGGATTGAATGGAACTTATCTATGTATCCTTGATAATACTACTTATTCCTACAATGAAAAAGACCTGTGCATAGGATGCTTGAATCTTGATTGCAGTTAATTATGTCCTTATTTTGAGAAGTTGCAAACAAAAAGACTTGAGTTTTCCATGATGTAATTAACTTGTTTCTTGTCCTTTCAGGTGTTCTTCAGCTTACAAGTTCAAAAAGAAGCTTTAGACGAACTTTTAAGAAAATAATCCGAAGAATTTGTGTAACGCCTACACAAATACATGTTTAATGAGGATAAAATGGGAAGTGCACGGGTAATTGTAGTTCTTTGATGAGATACATGAGATAGAGTTCTTCAGATGGAGCCGAAACTACACAATTAGAGGATCTGGTTTTACAGAAGATCGAAATAATGCAACTGAATGAAAAGTGTATTGAAGAAAGGTGTAATTGAAGTTTGCGGACTGTCAGCGCCAATAGCTTTACAGTGCCAAGAGGATTTGAGGCAAATACGATAGGGGTGGGATGATAATGGTGTTAAGAACACTGACCTAGTCACGTGAAAATATTGAAATGGTCTTACAAAGGTTATAGCTAGCCCTAAGTAAAAATGATAATAATGATAAGATTTGGAACTATTTATTATAATTTGTTTATTGAAACGATAATAATGATAAGATTTGGAACTATTTATTATAATTTGTTTATTGAAACTTACACTAAGAAGCCTCTCCACTCTTGGATAGATGTAGTCTTGTGGGTTGTACAATTTAAATGCTTTTTTTTCTAACACTTCCTATGGGTTTAGAATACTTTCTCTGCAACTTTATATGCAAATATGGCCAAAACAAAATAATTAATTCTCTCATTTACAATATGGCACAATTACAATTTAATATTTTACATTATAAAGCACGACGAATCGGACTATCTCACTTCTGGGACGCATATACCACTGGCCTTTCGTCATCGCGGATGTAAAGTTCCCCCTGCTAGGCGCTGATCTCCTAGGACACCATGGACTTCTAGTCGACGTTGCAAGACAACGCCTCCTCGACACAGGAACCTGTCACTCCCGTCAGCTCTTCACCAGGCCTGGAATGCCCACCATCTGCTCCACAGCCCCCACGGCTACACGTCCCTCCATAGGAGTTCCCGGACGTTTTCAAACCAGAGCTACGCCAGTCACCTGGGGCTTCAGTAAAGCACGGCATCTTCCATCACACCAACCCATGCCAAGTTCAGACGACTGTCTCCACAGAAGTTACAAGATGCCAAAAGGGGCCTTTGTAGAGATGGAATGGATGAGCGTCTAAAAAAGCATCAAGCCCGTGGGCTTCTCCCCTCCACTAACATGCAAGACCTGATGAGCGCCCTCCGTGGAGCGAAGATTTTCTCCAAGATGGACCTGCTGAAGTCATACTTCCAAGTCCCTATGCATCCCGATGACATCCCAAAGACCGCCATCATCACGCCCTTCGGGAGCTACACATTTTCCTATTCCACGTTCAGTCTCAGGAACACAGGTGCCACATTCCAGTGCCTAATGGACACCATCTTGGGGGATCTGCCTTTCTGCATCTGCCCACGCCCCCTAGTACCTGCTTCGAGGAGAAGGCAGGTGTTCGACATACGGTCTCTCCCATCCATCAGGGCGCACAACGGCGTGCCTCATTGACTAACAAGTTTATCTGGCATGGCAACAACGAGGACATTCGCCAGTGGACAAGGAGCTGCATCCTGTGCCAGGCGAGCAAAACGTCCCAGCACACAGAGTCCGGGGTTGGCGACTTCCCCCAGCCTCGTCGGCGTTTCAGCCGCATCCACATCGACGTCGTCGAGCCCCTTCCGCAATTTGGAGGAGCCAGATACCCTGACAATCATAGACCACTCCACCCCACTGGTCTGAGGCAACCCCCATGGAGGAGGTATCAACAGCATCATGTGCAGAGGCCCTCCTCTCCAGTTGGATCAGCCATTTTGGAGTGTTAGACAGCATCACTACACACAGGGGTCCAGCTTTCCTGTTAGAGCTCTGGGTCTCCTTGGAACTCCTGATGGGCACAACTCTACACAGCACAACGGCCTACAACCCCACAGCGAACGGCATGGTTGAGAGGGCGCACCGCTCTCTTAAGGCAGCTCTTACGTAAGGCACACTGCACCGACGAGAGGTGGAAGGAACAGCTGCCCTGGGTCCCTACACCGCACTGAAAGCAAATGGCGACGCCTCCCCTGCTGAAAAAGTCTATGGGGAGACACTGGCCGTCCCTGGAGAATTCTTCCCGCCATCGCCGACACACCCCTCCCAAGGTTGAGGGAACTTGCACAGAAGTTCGCGCCCTGCCATAAGGCCTTCACCGACAGAACCACCACCTACGTCTTCGTCAGGGTGGACACCCGTCGGCCACTCTTAATCAGGCCCTACAGGGGCCCCACAGCGTCATCAGGCACACCTCCTTGACATCCACAGGCAGGAAGACTGGATCACCATTAATAGGCTGAAGCCGGCATTTCTGTTAGACAGTGAAGTACATGAGGAAGAAAGCAGGTGCCCCAGAGTTCCCCCTAGTACCTCCCCACAGAGACACCCGCTCCCCCACCAAAGCGGGGTCCAGGAAGGTCCAGGAAACACACCGAGCCAACCCCAGATGTCGGTTCCACCCCACGCCCACAGTTCTTCAGGAGCAGGGGTCCTCTCCGACTGCCTCAGCATCTGCGTGATTAATGTTAAAAAATTTTATTTTCATCCAATAATTGCTATGATTAGTCTTGGGGGGAGTACTTGTAAGGGTGTCAAAAAAGCCTCTCCTTTCATACATACATTAATCACGTCATATACGTTACTTGTTGATATTTCAAACTATGTATCTCAAGGTATGCATCATTGTACGGCCTGTCCGCCGATATATATATACACTTGCCTTTTACATGTTCTGTTCTGTAATGCATTTAATGCAAGTCTTTTTATGCCTGTTAACAAACGCAACCTTCGTATGGACGCAGCAGGGAGCCTCAGGTTGCTTGCTACCTTTCCTTATTATAAACACCTGTTGGGAGAATTAAAGGATCAGTCTTTCACTTCTGACATTTCTTGAACCTCACAGTAAAAGTAATACAAGTTTTGCCATTACATACATCTCAGTATACATGAATACATATACAAGTTTTGCCATTACGTACATCTCAGTATACATGAATACATTTGTAATACAAAACTTTTTCTTTGCAAAATTGTTATTTTTTCATGGAAACAAACCTCCTCATGGAAAATGTGCCTACATATGAAGTTTTAAATAAATTTAATTTGTAATACTTACCTAAACACCTGAATTCGCCCTTAATCCCACTAGCCCAAAAAACTACCAATCCCACTACTGTATTGGGAATTTTAACAGCCAGCGTTACCAATGCTGCAGGTATGGGAAGTGGGTGGTGGGAATCATTCATGGTGGGAATCATTCAGGTGTTCGGGTAAGTAATAAAAACTTCATATTGCAATACACTCCCTGAACACCTGAATTCGCCGGATTAACAATATTTAGAGGAGGAGGGATCAATTCTATTGCACGCCTTTTGACAACCGCAGAGATGGTAGCTCACCAATCTGCTCTGCATAAAATATCCATTTAGTCATACACTCACCATATCAATCAATACTTTCAGTGAAGAGACATGTTGGAGAGTAATTTGACTGATGGTCAGTCAAGTCAGTACTCTTGGTCCGTTGACCCCCCATGTGGCTCTTCAGAACCTCTCATGTACGGAGGAGAATGAGGCAGAGTGCAGAGCCGCTGTCCCTCCTGAAGAACCATCTAAGTTTGCGGCACACCCCTTTTCACAACAGCAGAGATGGCAGCTCACTGATCTGCTCTGCATAGTATATCTATATACACTCACCTTATCAATCGATGCTTTTGGTGACGAGACATGCTGGAGAGTACTATGATCGCCCGTCAGGTCCGTACTGTCTCGGTCCGTCGACCTCCCATGTGGTTCATCAGAACCTCTCATGTTACATGAGAGTATGATGAACCTCCCATGTATGGAGGGGAATGAAGCAGTGTGCCGAGCTGCTGATCCTCCGGATAAGGCCCGCTAATCGACAAGCGAAGAAGTAGCCTAACCTACAAGAGCACCCCCTTGTACTCTCTTGGGGAAACTATCAAAGACTATGAAACTTAAAACGTACTAAACATAAGTTCATGTGATTATACTATCACTGTTGCCTAAGAATTCTAAAGACTAAAAGGAATTCCTCTATCTAGATAACCTAAGAATCTCCTCATTAAGTGAATACCACCTCAGCTAAATGAATGCACCCTAGATAACAGACTTCGCCACTACATGTGGACCGAGAGAATAACCCTCCGAACCTCCACACTAAGTGAACAGCACCTCAGTTAAATGAATGCACCCTAGATAGTAGACTTCGCCGCTACATGCTATGAGGCGAATTGAACGTCTTTTAAGTAAAGGAGGTAAACACTGAGACAGACTTCCAAGCAGCTGCCTCCAGAATAGAAGGCACTGAATAATTCCTTAGAAAGGAAGATGAAGTGGACATACTCCGAATACTGTGCGGTCGGAGAAATACAGAGCTTAAGACAACGAAGAAGAACCCTGAGAAGCCTGGGAAATCACCTCCCTCCAAAAGTAACTAATTGCATTCTTTGACAGCAGACGGGAGGGATTCCGCAGAGAGACTAAGAAGTGTATGCGGAAGCGGATGGGGTTTCTCAACCTTTGAAAAATAGGCTTTAATGCTCGCACTGGACGTAAAGATATCTCCGCTGGATCGCCGGTAACGAACACTTGCAGATAAAGAACTTTAAACGAACGAGGTAGAGTTTGAACCTCCGACTCTGTCTTCGCCACAAATACCAGAAGACAGACAAATATGTATCATTTCTCGCATAGGAACCCAACCTAGAAACTGCCTGAAGCTCGCCCAACCCTCTAGCTGAAGCTAAAGCCGTAAGAAAAAGCAACTTCTTAGTCAGTGTCTTAACGTTATAGCTTCAATGGGTTCAAAGGCAGGGGAACGCAAGAAAAATATTGAAGTACTTCCAACAAGTCCCACGGAGGGGCCCGAGTCGGCAAGACAGGATGTTCAATCTTAAAAGAACGTGATAAATCATCGATTATCTTACTACTAGAGATTTTTGGAAAGTGGAAACTAATTGTACTGCTAATCGTTGAGCGGTAGTCAGCAACAGCCGAATACGAAAGACCCTTAACTTTCCGGAGGAATAAAAGAAAATCGGCTATTTTGGCTATGGAAGGTCTAGAGGTGGAATGACATTCCTTATGACACTAACTTCTATACCTTGTCCAGCTGAACCTGGTAAGGCTTATGGGTTGACTTTCTCAAGCTAAAAGAAAGCTGTCTAGGCACAGCTTTAGGGAGTCTGGACTGTCTAGCAGCTCTCTCTACAGTCGCCCTGCAACTAGGTACAGCACGCGAGGGTTTGGATAATAGTGGTGAGAATGCGGTTGTCTGAGAAGAACCTTTACATACCTGAACACTTATCGGCTCAGAAATGCCTACACGTTGTACCATCATGCCCACACACTTTGCAAACCACAAATTACAAACCAAAGTTCAGCCATTCTTGCTTTGGTGTAAATGAATGAATAACAAAGAAAAGTACCGACGTGAAGATCCTCTTTTGACGCGTGCGTGAGGCAAGAAAAAATACTGTCAAAAAACATCAAATGAACTGGGAGCAAGCAACTACAAAGTGAAACAGAGGACTTCTCCTGGACTTGTTATAGGAGCTCACACACAAGTTACACACCACTAAGCTAGTTTCACCATCTGCTCAAGCATCCAGTTTCTCTGCCATTGCTGAAGCTTTGGCACAAGTAAAAATAAAAGGTTTGTAACTCGTATGAATGTACAACTGAACAAAATTACTAATGAGAGAGAGAGTTGCGGGCAATGGAGAAATTCAGACGAACACAGGATTACGATCTTGATGCGTTGTGGGCTTCTCTGTCATGATGACCCCGAAATCCGAAAACCTGAAAAGTCATAATTGAGAATCAGATACAAAATTGTATTCTTTACACCACCTAGTAAATTACTTACTATGAACCTCAAATGTACAGCTTACATATATATCACACAATATTAAACCTTATGTGTAGTACCTACTGCATTTTTGTAAGATTATTATTATTACTAATATTAGTATTGAGACTACTATGAAGTTCATCCAAACATTTCAGTACTGTTTCTAATCTCCCTTAAGACTCACCCAAAGGAGGAATGCAATGTTAAAGAAGTTCAACAGCTGAAGGCTTAAAGGTTTGAAGGTCGCTAATGAGCGGCAGAGGCAAAGGGCAGGTCGCCGTATTAGTGTAAAACGTCCCTGAAACAGAACGTGATCAACATCCAAGCTAGGAATAAGGGGAACCAGGCAGTGGGGCTGATGATAAATCACGTAGACCTGTGGACCTCCCAAAACCTCCCATCCCTGTGTATAGCTCACAGACACAGTACGGTTAAGTTTACCAGTCAAATCTATCAGACCATATGCAGGGCTTATAACAAAATCCAACAGTAATCCTACCAGACAGGCAATGCATGATCGAGTCCACTCTGATGCAAATGCTCCTGCAATCCATAATGATGCAAATAATGCTTTTGTCATAGAGATTAGTCTGAAAATGGAAAAAAGTGAAAACATCAAAAAATAACAATAGAGGTAAATCTTCCAGTGCCTTGCATAACACCTCTATCTCCTTCTGCCTCTTATTTTCAACTGTCTAATTTGCTCTCCTCCCAGTTGTCTATCCTACCTACCTCGTCCATATTTCATTGTACATTTATACCATGCTTGAACAATGGTTTGGCCTTACCATAAAAAAGGGATGAAATAAAGTTTGAAATCGAGTTCAGAAAAAGAATGCAAATGAGCTAACACCTTGACTTGAAAGCAGTGAATTTCAGCACATCCTTCCATGAAATGACTAAATTTTTTGCAAGAACAAGACTGATTCAATTATTCTTTCACATTTACTAAAATTACAAGGTACAAAAATATTGAGTCCTCACTATCCTAGACTAATAACATTATTACTATTAAATTAATTCAACAGGAAAACTATTTTGAATTACTTCGATAACCAAGAGTGAAGTGATCATAGGAAGGGATGAAAAGTGTTGCTCCTTGGAAAAGCATTAGAATTCTGGAAGAAAGGTCATCCTTCCAAGTGACGGTAGAAAGAAAGTTATACAGAGACGTGCCTCGCAGACTTCAATAGTTCATCCAAGGAGACACCTTTATAAAGAATGAGTAAGAATGAATGAAACGCGCAATTATGTCAATCATTTCATCTAATATATTTTTGAACTGACTGGTAGTGGTACCATTCACAACCTCGGCTGGAGAGAGAGAGAGAGAGAGAGAGAGAGAGAGAGAGAGAGAGAGAGAGAGAGAGAGAGAGAGAGAGAGAGAGAGAGAGAGCATTTTAAAATTTCCTTTATACACTTAACAAAACGATGTATCTATGAAGAGGCAAAGACTATGCGATAAGAAGCAAGCTAAAATGAATTTCATTGGTTATTTTGTGCTAAAACCTTGCTTGTTTCTTTGCCTACCCCATCGCCAACCCTCACTGTTCTCAATTCGTTATCTGCTAACCTTGACAACCAAAATTTCCTTGTTCGCACAAGGCATGTCTGTGTTTCAGAGTTCGAGCAGATTTTTCCCCTCTCCCAGTACAGTAGTCTTACTTTGCCTGGTTTCCTGTTCAACTGTCCTCTTCTCATCAACAAAAAGTTATCCCGTTAGAGATCAAACTTCGCCAGTTTTTATTTTTCATAGACGAGCCTTTGCCAGATTTCATTACTTAACGGACACATCACGTCCAGAAAAATATGAAATTAATATTTCTTATTTATAAAATAATCCAGTAAATGATGTAGACATGACATGGTGGATTCTGCAACGAATGAGACCAACACTTGCCTGTCTTATCTTGTAAACGTAACTTATTTTATTCCAGAGTGACTAACCCATCATGTCCTGCTCTGTACCGATTTCCCACCCAAAGGAACAGTTAGCATGTATTTGCCTGCCTCATACAGACCGCAACCTGGACCAGCGATTCATTGGGTGTGGTTTTGCTGTGCTACTTTTTCCCTTTCTGGAAGTGAATCTATAATTAAACTATTGCCAAGTTTTTGTTTATAATTAGTATCTTGCTTACTTATAATGAAGATTATGTTATTCGTAGGAGTTGTACTGGGAGTTAATATTTAAAGCTGTGTCATGGCAACTTTTAAACTCATGCATACATATTGTACTTTTCCAATGTTTCCCTGAAGAATGAATGCACGACTTATAGTGCTGTAGTTCTTAGTTAACGATGAATATCACACACATACAGATACTATAAAGTATTACTCTTACCATAAAAGCTACTACACATTTAAAAACTTTATGCACAGTATTCATAGATACAAAGTGCACCTACAAAACGAATGCAAAAGTGACATTGCAAAACTGACTGACGCACAAGCAATCCTAACACTCCCGACTAACTCTGACTTAGACTTAATATTTTCACCTTCAATATTAAGTGGAAAATTTAGGCGTTAAAAAGCTAGTTTATTGTGTACAAAATTATATATCAAATATTAAAATATAAATTAGTTTTCAATAATACAATACTTAAAATATAAAATTAAAATATAATGTTAGTGTTTCAATAATACAATACTCGACAACAAAGTCAAATATAAAATTTTCAAATAATACTGACATTTTTGAATCATGTCACACTTCCAATCACCGCCAGGTTTCTTACCGCCAGACATACGTTTTATAAACACACAATATTTTAATAGTATGTTTTTGTTTTTAGCTTTCTTGAATGAGGAATGTTTGTAAAACAAAATTTGTTACATTAGGAGTTGGTGGAATACAACATACATAGACAATCTTTTAAGGTTACAATGGCTGGAAGGATTAAGCTGGAAAGATTCTGAGCTTCGTAGATTTTGCCATTTTTTCTTTTAATATTAACTTTCATGATTATCGCTGTTCTATTCAATTATGTACCAGGAATAACGTTTTTTTAAGAGTATCATGCAAAATGTTATGAAATCAACAATACATGCAGGCACATCTGTACTTGAAAAAAAAAACACCATATGCACTGCATGTGACAGCATATTTTCATTTGTCCGCTGATTTTATGCTGAGCAGCTACCGCTTTGTAATCAAAACTTGGTATATTCACGTTGAAAATCTCATGACATTTCCTCCAAATATTTAGTGTGTGTGTGTGTGTGTGTGTGTGTGTGTGTGTGTGTGTGTGTGTGTGTGTGTGTGTGCGCGCGCGCGCGCACGGCTCATTAAAGTTTTACTTATTTGGTATAATCTAAGAAAATTGACAAAATCATTAAACCTGTCCGAAACCCGTCACAAGTTACTCGAGTTTAGGCTACCATGTGTCAGGTTTTGAAATACTGAGTAAATACGCAATGCACCATATTTACAGCACACATTAACATTAATCACACTTTATTAAGAATAGAATAGAATAGTATAGAATTTAGCCAAAGGTCAAACACTGGGACCTATGCACACATCATTAAGGATATTAACTTTATCAAGACTTGAAGTTCAGTAACGATACATAACTAGAGAAGAGAGAGAGAGAGAGAGAGAGAGAGAGAGAGAGAGAGAGAGAGAGAGAGAGA
>NC_089757.1:11311269-11333769 GCF_040412425.1 Macrobrachium rosenbergii | reverse complement strand
TATATATATATATATATATATATTTCTGACTCGCATCAGGATCGAACACAGGTCTTTCAATTGAAAGGCAAGGGCACTGCCCACTAGGCCATACAAGTCATTAAAGAAGTTGGAACCTGAGGACAACTGCACCCAAGGAATTACCTGGGCAAGCTAACTGCTTGCATACCAGCATGTTTTCCCAGGTAATTCCTTGGGTGCAGTTGCCCTCAGGTTCCAACTTCTTTAATGACTTGTATGGCCTAGAGGGCAGCACCCTTGCCTTTCAAATTGAAAGACCTGGTTCGATCCTGATGTGAGTCAGAAATTTATTTCTGTTCCAAACATGACTGTGTTGATTGTTTCTATATATATACATGTGTATATATATGTATATATATATCTGTATATACATATATATATGTATATATTTGTATATATATACATATAATAAATATATATATATATATATATATATATATATATATATATATATATATATATATATATATATATATATATATATATATGAGCTTTTGTTATACGTCATCAGATCCTTTTGGTTCTTTGAGATTTCGTAGAGCCAAGCTCATATCATACCCTCACCCACACACTTGCACCAACCAGCTCATCCATATACTCATCCACACGCAGCCGCTTCCAACGACCCACCCACATTCTTTCGCTCCACATACAACCACGCAGCCGACACCCAGTATGTGTGTGTGTTTGTGTTTGCGTGCGTTTGCTTGCTTGCGCTTTGTTTTTCCCAGTTAAAACTATCAACAAAAGGTTAGGTGTTGCCTTTGACTATTCTAAATCATAGTTTTTTTCAATGTTAAACAACCATCCCATTGAAGACTAGTGCAGTTTTACCTTCAAGTATGTGTTATATTCAAAATTATATCATATGTTAATTATATATTATCATATATTATATATATAAATTATATATATATATATATATATATAATATATATATATATATATATAATATATATATATATATATATATATATATAATATAACACATATTTGAAGGGAAAATATATATATATATATATATATACACACAACATAATTTTCATTTGGATGGTTTGTTTAACTTTAAAAAACTTATGACTTAGAATAGTTACTTTTTTTGTTGAGTTTTAACTGGGAAAAACAAAGCGCAGGCACGCAAACGCACGCAAACACAAACACACAAACTGAGTGTCGGCTGAGTGGTTGTTTGTGGGGAGAAAGATTGTTGGTGGGTCCTTGGAAGTGGCTGCGTGATATGGCTGAGTCAAAGAACCAAAAGGATCTGAGCTGGTTGGTATATATATATATATATATATATATGATATATATGATATAGCTATATATATATATAAATCTCAAAGAACCAAAAAGGATATATATATAGATAGATAGATATATATATATAGATAAATATATATATATATATATATATATATATATATATATATATATATATATATATATATATATATATATATATATATATATATATATATATATATATATATATATATATATATATATATATATATATATATATATATATATAATATAATTTGACAATCTGAGACAAACATGCCGCCTATTACAAACAATTTCATACTTGAAACTGCAATGTACGCGGCGATAAAATTGTATATGAAGGTAAAACATTATTTCTCAAGAAAACGACAAACTGTCTTGGTCTTTCAGGTGACTAACGCTGTACGTGGGAGGGAAGGGGGAGCAGGAGACTGAATGAAGTGGGAAAGGATGGTGGTGGGAGGGGCACAACAGAGCGATACTTTATGGGAGAGGAAGATTGTCAGAATTTTCAGTTTCAATTTGGAAAAAATGTCAAGTTAAGAGCGAGTGATGATAAATATTTGAGACCGTCGACTTGAATCATTTCACTTGCGCT
Organism: Macrobrachium rosenbergii; assembly: GCF_040412425.1. NCBI lineage: Eukaryota > Metazoa > Arthropoda > Malacostraca > Decapoda > Palaemonidae > Macrobrachium > Macrobrachium rosenbergii. The sequence goes on along the minus strand of NC_089757.1, from coordinate 11,331,866 downwards.
CAAATGCGCACAAACACACCTTTACATACAGAAGGACCACAAGAAACTGCTTCTGCGCAGACTTTTTAATCATGCAAGATTTATGACTGTTAACCCGAAGAGCCGGTTTCACCGTATGTAAGACGACAAAAAGTTCAGTACAAATATAGTATTGAAACGGACACCATTTCAGCCGCCCCTTGACCGGTCAATAGTCTGACATCGCTTGAGTCCATCTCTGATCACTATAAATGGTCATGCTTGGGTGAAGTAACTTAACTGAACAAACAAGACGGTTAACTCGTGCCAAGCAATGGTGGGCGATTCCAAACGTCCTGTCGTTTATCATCTGATTTACCTCAGGATTTTCGACCAAAGAAGTGTTTGAGGAGTTTCCAGGATCTGGAGCATTTCTTCCTCCACCACTCAAAGTAACTGTTTCCATCGATATTCCCTGAAATGCTGACCAAAGTGCAACTGCAAGGTTGACTTATAGCACATTCTGGCTCCTCAATTGAAGGGGTTGCACACTGTGTGAATTTTCTGGAGATTTTCGACCAACGGTGCATTTGCTGTCAACTAGACTTGCAAGCGACATATTACTGCCACCTTAGCACTTGATAAAAATCAAATGTTGGAGCGAGTCAATGGATAAGTAACTATCTAACAGCTAACTGGAAAGAATCAAGTGCACAAGCCATGAATGAATGAATTCACGCTAGAAAGCTAAACACACTGAAACATTTTGGAGTGGTTGAACAGCAAGATAAAATGATCCAGAAAATAAAACAAATGAAGTACATGTATATGATGATGAAATTGGGAGAAAACCTCAGAGTTGCATTAAAACCAAAATGACTACGAACATGTAGAAGATTTCGACATTGCCGTTTTCCCAGATTTGATCCACAAACCCTTGACCCAAGTTGGGATGGGGTGTATATGTGGCAGAAACGTTGCCTTATCTTCCTTTATACCAGATCAAAAAGGGTAAACATCTTCAGAACTGAGATTTGATGACGAGTAAAGGATGATTTATAGTAAAAAAAAAATGCAGTAAATGAAAGTTTTATATTATACATTAAACTGTTTCGATAACAGGGTAGGATAAGGGTGATTTACTTTTTAGTCATCTAAATGAATTATGCAAATGCCCCGGCTCACTGATTAAAATAAATGATAAAATGCGATAAAAAAAAAGTTATTTACACCTCAGATAGTAAATTACGTCGGCCTTGTCCCAGAACGGTCTCTTTCTTCTGGACAGCCGGTGGGAGGGATGAGTACGATTTTATGACCGGATTAAAGAACCCCGAACTGAAGGATGCAGATTGACTGTAGTCGGATTTATGAGTCAGGATGAAGTTTGGCAACGTAGCTAATGACAGCCATGTTCGTAGTCATTTTGGTTTTACTGTAGGGGCCGAGGGGACCTCCAAAAACACCCTTTAGTAAAAGCGAGGCGCACTGACAATATCCCACTATGGGGTTGTAGTTCAGTATACCTTAGTTTAACCAGACCACTGAGCTGATTAACAGCTCTCCTAGGGCTGGCCCGAAGGATTAGACTTATTTTACGTGGCTAAGAACCAACTGGTTACCTAGCAAAGGGACCTACAGTTTATTGTGGAATGCGAACCACATTATAGCGAGAAATGAATTTCTATCACCAGAAATAAATTCCTCTAATTCTTCATCGGCCGGCCGGAGACTCGAACTCGGGCCTAGCCGAGTGCTTGCCGAGAACCCCACCATCTCATCCAACGAGGAACTATGGGGTTGTAGTGAATGCGTGTACATGGATGTACGCACAAATTCGTGCACCTTGTACATGTATGTACATGAACAGGTTTGTATACAGTTCTTTAACATAGTAGTTAATTAGCCTCTTCAGAAGAGAAAACGGACCTACTAAAAAGTAGTAACACTTCTACGGTAGGCTAAATGTTCTTATGCCCGAGAAACCTCAGGGCGTCCCCATACGACAGTAAATATGGCCCTAGTCCTTTACAACCTTGAGGAAGAGAATTTACAACGGCCCTAAACATCCAAACAGGAAATGACTGGTTTGTTGACAGACTGATCGGATTTGCACCCTCAAGTCAGTACGAAGCTCTGATAAGACAAGTTGGGGGGATTAGACACAGGGTTACTGAAAGTTGAAACCACCTTAGTGGTTATGCACAACTGGATAAAGCCCAAACACTGCTAATACAAACTGTATAAACTATTCAATACAATGCAGCTAATATGAAAACATTTTGAATTACGAGAACGTTTCCAAATCACTACAGAAACGTTTGATTATTATTTGACTGGAGACGACAACTGAATGGTTTCATTCACTGCTGAACATCTGACATCAATACTATACGTGCAAATAGCAACATATCTTTGCACCATTTTATCTAGAAATGAGAGAGAGAGAGAGAGAGAGAGAGAGAGAGAGAGAGAGAGAGAGAGAGAGAGAGAGAGAGAGAGAGAGGCCCTTTTTATAAAATGTCCTGCTAACGGACTTAGCAAGTCGGCGTCAAGTAGGCATGACCAGGATTAATAGACTACTCTATTAATCCTGGGCATGACCACCGACCCAAGCGGCCAGAACTCGTGATTGTGGAGACGCAGGATTAATGGAATACTCTATTAATCCTTGGTGAAGACGGACGAGTTAAGACGAAATGGAAAGTGACCATTGCTGAAACTTGTGACATTCAACGGAAGCAGCAAAAATTACGGGGAGGTTTCTGAATAGGAAGCCAGGAAATACACAGGCCTGTCACTAAAGATTAAGTCTACTTCACTGCAGTTAGCTGTTAAAAAAACTGCATCAACTGAAATAGAGCGCTTGATAACCGTCTGTGCATTAACTGAGATTTCATTTCAAGATATTGTTTTGGATACGATATTCACTCCACTCCAGCATTTGCGTCTTCAATTCTGAACTCTTGAGCAAAACGGAACCTTCTGGATGCTAAAAGGTGCTCGGATGCCTCAGCCCCTTAGTGATTTCAGTTTTCCCGACTTTCACATTATATGAGAGAGAGAGAGAGAGAGAGAGAGAGAGAGAGAGAGAGAGAGAGAGAGAGAGAGAGAGAGAGAGAGAGAGATCCAGCATCTGAAACTTTTCAGCATAACATCACATCCTAACCACTTAATGGACCGTCAATTCTAAACACTGAACGGAAATGGTTCAACAATGCAACAATAAGGACCTAGTCCTACTCCGCCGAAGACACTATCAGACCCTCCCATTCATTTGTTCTACAGACAACGGTGCAGATATTCATAGTCATGCGGCTTACTTCATATAAATTGTCAGTCTCATTTTTTGAACGCTCAGGAAATAGATATTTTTTTAAGGCTTGATATAAATAATGTGAGTCCTGATATCATGGAGCTTTTGTACCATATTGGGGCTGTAAATTTAGAGGCTATAAAACAGAACGTGTTTTTGGAAAGGTTCTGAAAAAATCGAGCATCTATTCTGTTAAGGATGACCAAATGCCAGCAAGATATTCACGAATCAATACTAAACCAAGTGGCTTTGTAAAGTATCATTATGATATATGTCAATTCAGCATTTACTAAAGAAGTGTTTGATCATGGGGGAAGGAACAATTGGACGGCCATAAAAATTTACACTCGTGTTGGTGCAATGCAAATACACGTTAGGCGTAAGGTTGATGTCTCCAACTTGCTAAACGCTGGCCGGGAAGCATTTTCCTGAGATGTACCTGAGCATTGTACCAGCTCGGGACCTTTCCCTGAAAAAAGCGGGACGCCATATCTTAAAAACCAACCATAGAATTTTCTTGAAAATAATCTCATTACGTTTCCCACGCCCAAATTACCAACAAATCTATAACTTGGTCCATCCTAACCCAACCTAACCTAAGGGGCATGGTAAAAAAACCGGGCTGGTGCAATACAGGGCTTGAGGAAATAAACATTGTGGCGAAACTGGTTATTCTAACTATATTCCAAGCCTGGTTTTTAAAAACTACAACGAGGTCCCTTTAAGCCAATGATAATCCAGAAATTTCCAGTGATCATGACCAAATATTTAATAAAAATAAAAAAAGCACTTGCCAAATTTAGACCAAAATAAATGCACAAAATCTGCAGATATTCAGGTTTTTAAAGCCGATTTTATTCAAGACCATAATAAAACGTATGTCATTTCGTATACTTAAAGCACTGAACCATGTAAAACCACTGGTATTATAAAAAAGTAATAAAATGAAAAACTTTAAAATTTACGTCAAAGGCATGCTGCAAGCCATGATATATTCGGTATCAAAAGAAATCTGTAATATTACATCGCCACTTAATCTACTACTGGTTATTCACTCCACTCCACTCAAAAGAAAAGCCGAGGAATTTGTGAGAGAGAGAGAGAGAGAGAGAGAGAGAGAGAGAGAGAGAGAGAGAGAGAGAGAGAGAGAGAGAGAGAGAGAGAGAGAGAGTAAATCAACATTTTTAATATGCAAAACCCACAAAACTTTTCAAGTTTACATGAAGAACCGAGATAGATGAATTCTAATACATGTCACGCTGTCGTCAGAGAATATTACTTACTTTGATGATTTTATGTTTTACATTTTGATAAGTTGGTTGATTTTCTTGGGGTTTTTCCTGATAACCAAAACCAACGGTCTTCATAAGATAATCTCCAATAGACGACAGATGAAGACAGAGGACAAATGATTGTTTTCCTGATGTAATTAACAATTAAATATCCCTTTCTTTAGTTTGATTGTAAACCCTTGGGCTGCAAATATGATCAGGAATGAATGATCCAAACATGTACCTGCCACGTAACGAAATATGTTGCGTTAAATCGTGAATTCGATTAGGATTAGGATGACTTAAATTACTGCTAGTTATTTCTAGTTTTGAAATGGGAATCACTACTTGATTTATCTATTATATTCGTCATATCCCGAGTCTTGTGTACAGAAAACAGACAAAAATTGCGGAATCAAAATTTGTACCAGCCTTTCGAGACACTGCTGGGTCAAAATTTGTACCAGCCTTTCGAGACACTGCTGGGTCAAAATTTGTACCAGCCTTTCGAGACACTGCTGGGTCAAAATTTGTACCAGCCTTTCGAGACACTGCTGGGTCAAAATTTGTACCAGCCTTTCGAGACACTGCTGGGTCAAAATTTGTACCAGCCTTTCGAGACACTGCTGGGTCAAAATTTGTACCAGCCTTTCGAGACACTGCTGGGTCAAAATTTGTACCAGCCTTTCGAGACACTGCTGGGTCAAAATTTGTACCAGCCTTTCGAGACACTGCTGGGTCAAAATTTGTACCAGCCTGTCGAGACACTGCTGGGTCAAAATTTGTACCAGCCTTTCGAGACACTGCTGGGTCAAAATTTGTACCAGCCTTTCGAGACACTGCTGGGTCAAAATTTGTACCAGCCTTTCGAGACACTGCTGGGTCAAAATTTGTACCAGCCTTTAGAGACACTCTTGGGTCAAAATTTGTACCAGCCTTTCGAGACATTGTTGGGGCAAAAAATGCAACAGCTTTTCAAGACTTTATTGGCGCAAAAAATACAACAGCCTTTCCGGACACTTGGGACAAAAAATACAACCTTTCTTTATAGCTTTACCAAACGTCTACGATCACAGATGAAAGCCTTCAGTGACTCTACAAACAAGGTAATGACCAAGAGCTTACGTAACCTAGCCGTGCAGTGCCACTGCTGCTATCTTCTCAAATGAAAAGTTGATACGGAACCTGTAAGTGTTGCAATTTCGAGCTGTTCATGAGAACTCATGCCTATATGATTTACAGACGAATATCCACTCGAAAACGCTTATAACAGATCCCTAAGTAAACTGAATACGCAAGACAACCTGCCATCAAATACAAAATGCCCATGCTAATTTACCTTTAGACACAAAACTACAAATGGATATGGACAAAACATGTTCAAAACTGATATGACAAAACGGACATTTACTTACAAATTACCGCCGGCTATAACCAATTATATGAATGTTAAAAACGCACAGCTTAATAAACCGTCCATATTCCATTGTGGTTGTCTCAGAACTGCTCAAGAAAAACAACAGATTTTCTCTTAGCCAATCACAGACCTCCACCAGTCCCAACTCGGATACCTTCTTCCATCGCCTTTTCTCATTGGCTGGAGGGTGGAAGGCTTTAAACCCGAATCCCCAGTTTGCTGGAGTGACTAGAACAGATTTTCGAGACAATATTTCTCTGAGGACCATAGTCACCATCGATATCAAATACATATATGAAGAGTCTATAAAAAGTAAGCATAGACAGACACCTAAAAATACATTTAGCAAGTTAATACAGCAAAAGGAAATAATAATAGAGCTAAAATTCGATAAAAAAAATCGTCATAAATAAGGTAAGCACATAGTACATCAAAACAATATACTCCATGATATATACTGCACTTTGCAGAGCGTACTTGCAATAATTACATGCATACCATTTCGATCTGAAAGCCAGTCTATGCATTTTGATGGCCACGACGATTCTATAGGGGCCCTTTTAAACTTTTCCGTTGATATGATAATTCTAAAAAAGATTTATAGATTATCATTTTAACCCCGAATGAAGGTATTAGGCATGAATAATAATAATCATCTTTGCGTTTGTAAATAGTAATGACACCGCAAAAATTACGTGATTTTTGTGAAAGAAATCGACGTTGAACGAAATAAATAATTTAACTTTTAAAAGGTATCGGGGCGATCAAAATTCTCTGTGAGTCAAACCTTTCCCTCACAAATACCGCCATGTTTCAAGGAGGCATCCAGTACTAAATCAGTTGTGAAAAATGTAAGCAAAAAATGTATGGTTCTTCCAAAGGCCTAAATCGTGTACTTAACCAACTACCAGTGGGAGTGGCTGCAGCTCTGTGCAGTCGCTCAGTTTGAAACGGACGGGCACTAACACAAATCTCATTCATATTCATTCATATAAAATTGGAGTCTCGGGATGTGAAAAGTATGCAAATCCTATCACGTTGATGTGAATGTATGAAATTAAAAACAAAATGTCCTCATGCATGATACTCTTTAAGCAAGACAGGACAAGTGGTGGGACCTATAACAGTAGACTATCCTGAGCCTATGACCAGATTTTTCCTATGTGACACTTGATTTCCGTAACCCTACCCACACAAAATTCAATGACCCAACCCTTACAAAACTCAATGGCCCTGTCTACACAATATTCCATGGTCCTTTCACAAAAAATTCACTGACCCTACCTATTATACATTCTGTGACCTGCAGAAAATTAACTGACCTTACCCACACAAAATTCAGCGACCCAATTCACTCAAAGTTTCGTGAACCTACCTATACAAAATTTGGCGAGAATCTTTATATCCTCAAGACCCAGTTCCCTACTTCTAGCCAGAGAACAAACCTTTGGAAGCCCAAACTGGGGTAAGGGATAGCCTAGTCTTTATGAAACTCGCGACTTTTTTAGCCACATTTAGAAGGTTATGCTCTATTCACTTGAACTGACGTGGTAAAAACAATTTTAACCTTGAATAAATTCTTTTGATTATGCACTCACGGGTCACTAAGTGCATTTGCTATCTTGCACAACTTCGAAGTAATTACATTAAGCTTCAAGACAGAAATTTAACACTGAATGTTACCGAGCATTAGTCAAAACCGACAACACAGGAAAAGGTCAAGTTACTTACTAGCACAGAGTAATGACTGTAGATAACAGCAACAAAATTCTTTGACCATTAACTCTGTCTGAGACACAAATGTCAGCAACAACTGCTTCGAAAATATTTTCACTGACGATCACATTTCTCGGATATGCTAATAAGAAATATATGTGATACAGCAAAAAAAATATGCACTCTGATTGGTCTTCATTTGTCTTTGCTTTTAATTCTGCTCAAGTGTGTTCTGGTGCGACGTGAGTTTTAAGTAAACATCATTAGGACTAATCGCCAACACGTAATTCCTTCGTGTAAATAACGTGCATCGCCCACCGCCTCTTATTGGGAGGGTTTCCAGTTCTGCGCGGAGGTTTCAGTTCTAGACTCACCGTAGGGGGTCGCGCCGCCAGTGCGCCTCATGCGGCGCACTGCAGGCATTACGTAAGGTTCTTTGCAGCGTCCCTTCGGCAACTGCATTCCTTTTACTCTGTTCATTCAATTTCCTCTTGCACCTCTTGGCCCACCCTCCGACCGGCCAATGAAGAATTAGAGGAATTTATTTCTGGTGACAGAAATTCATTTCTCGTCATAATGTGGTTCTGATTCCACAATAAGCTGTAGGTCCCGTTGCTAGGTAACCAGTTGGTTCTTAGCCACGTAAAATAAATTAATCCTTCGGGCCAGCCCCAGGAGAGCTGTTAACCAGCTCAGTGGTCTGGTTAAACTAATATATACTTAATTTTCCATCCTATTTTTTCACCCTCTCCTAATAACTGTTTCATAGTTAAATGCGAGGTTTTGCTTCCGTTACGCCTTTACTACCATCTTCCGCTCCATTCCCCCTTTCAGCGCTGAATGACCTCATGGCTCCCAGCGCTTGGTCTTAAGCCTAAATTTTATACTCCATTCTATTCCAATTAATTCTGGATTGAACGAATTCTTTAGAATTCAGGCAGCCTAACTTATTAACAGTTGCTTTTAAAAATGTATCACATATGTGATTGATATACTATGCTTAATGCTTACAGTTTTATCTACGCATAAAATTATACCTATATATATTATATATACAATTATTTCTCTCTCTCTCTCTCTCTCTCTCTCTCTCTCTCTCTCTCTCTCTCTCTCTCTATATATATATATATATATATATATATATATATATATATATATATATATATATATATATATATATATATATCACTTCTATAGCAGGAATAACAACGATATTACATATAAACAGAGATTATGCCAACGAGGAAAGTGAAATAGCAGTGCAAGGTTTTTTCCTTTACTTTAAGACATATTCAAGGGAACTTCATACAATGGAACAAAAGATTAACAATAAGACTTCGTTTTACTAGTAAAAACTAAGATATATCCACACACACAAGTATATATATGTGTGTATATATATATATATATATATATATATATATATATATATATATATATATATATATATATATATATATATATATATAGACACATGTGTATTTATACATACTTCTTATATGCTGCATTGTCTCATTCACATTTTGCGTAAAAAGCTTCACTTAGGAAACATCAAAAGCCTAAAGCCGTCCACACCTTCATACTGTGACTATTCCAAGTATACGTATGAAAGATAATGGAAGCACTCAACGTTACTGGAAGAGTCTTCGGATAACCCTGGGAAGCGAACATGACGTTCTTAACCTTGGGTGGACGTCCAGAGTGCGCGTTTCAGCTCCCTCAGCTTTGGCTTCGGTTTGGTATTCGGCGGTTGTGCATGTTGATGTGCAATTTATATTTTAGTAAATTCCATAACCAGTCACGTTTTACGTCCGGAGTCGTCAAAGAGATTACTCATTATTCGTCCACATCGAAGCACAAGAACGCTTCTGTATTGTAACTCATATTCTACAGAAGAACATGTCTGTTTGATAGTTTCATTCATCAGCAAAATTGTACACCATGCCATACCGCTCTCATTGCAGTTCCAAAGGAAAATTTTACAGAGCTTAACCTAATACTATAGCATGTAAGGAATTTCGCTGACATGGCATTTTCAGTCGATAAAATGATGCTATCATTCATCGATGTACGCGGTATCACGCAGCATCAAAGAGCAATTTTCTCTATACTTACAGAGAGAGAGAGAGAGAGAGAGAGAGAGAGAGAGAGAGAGAGAGAGAGAGAGAGAGAGAGAGAGAGAGAGTTACAAATTATCTCGCCTATACTATAGCATGTAAGGAATTTCGCTGACATGGCATTTTCAGTCCATAAAATGATGCTATCATTCATCGATGTACGCGGTATCACGCAGCATCAAAGAGCAATTTTCTTTATACTTACAGAGAGAGAGAGAGAGAGAGAGAGAGAGAGAGAGAGAGTGTATCCAACAGGTGAGGTTAGCCAGACACTTGATCTGTCCCACACCATTCCACCAAACAGTTGGGAGCCAGTCCCCGCCCGGTCAACAGCACACCTGTTGCTTCTACCTGTTCCTCCCTCATTGTCTCTTCTCTAGCGTACCCAGGCGAGTGAGGCTCTTCCTTCGGGCGTCTGTGGGCCTTACCAAAAGCCTTTCACTTCTGCACCACCACTTCGCTTCGCGTTGCCCACCAGGTTAAAAGACAACGGCCGAATCAGTGTGAAACGTTTTTCTTGAGGAGTTATGAGTTAATCATATCCGGTTGTGAATTAAGGTTTTTGCTCTTGTTCCCGTGTGCCAGTTTGTGCTTCGAACGCCGTACCAAGAAGCCGACGAAAATGCCTTCCAAGAAGTACAACTTGAACCATATACCGACCATATCGCATACGGTGCAGGTAATAGTGACACGATTTTAGTTTTGGTGTGTGTAGTGTACAGTAAAAATTCATGTGTGTACACATGCATAAATACACACATTATTTCCTGCTGGCTCTTGATATACAATCTTCACGAGTTACTTGTGATCGTATAACATGTATGTGTGTGTGCGAGAATGTTTATCATTACATTTTTGTACCGTTGTCTTTTTGATGATAATTCTATTTACACAAACATCTGAGCTATATCGTGTCTATGTGATGTGCATGAAATTTAGAAAGGTCTTACTATATGCTAATAACTTATGCAACATCAACAACAGGCAAAACAAAGGCAAAGAATATTATTAATAACATTATCATTGTCGTCAGTAAATCCCGAGATATTTACAAAACTTCAACGGAAACTATTCTCATTTTCCTATATGAAAACCACCAGAGAAGAGAACTTCACCAGCCCCTTTAGTCTAACAAAGCAACAAACTATACAATTAATTATATTTTTTGTTAAGGTCAAGCAGAGTAATATTCTCGGGTAGGTTTCTTCATAAAAGTCACAGGGGATGTTTATGGGTATGTTTCCCCTTTACAGGCTATAGGGAATATATAATTCCAGTAAAAACATCAGGTTACTGGTATTTCTCATTTCTACAATTGCTACTGACGACGACGTCGAAGATAATTAAGATATTAATAATGAGGAGAGAGGGAAAGGATGAAAAGAAACCAAAAACTAAAAAAAAAAAAATAATAATAATGAATCGCTGGAACGACAAAGGACGCTAAGGAACGGCCAGTATCCTTAGTTCCCCTGGAGGACTCCACACCGTCGCAATGCCCTCCCCTCCTCCCTCCCTCCCTCCCTCCCCGACATGCTACTATGCTGTACAACTTGCTTGACTACTTTCGTATTCCATTTCCAGCGTTTCCCTTTGACGCGACATTTGAGCACGTCGCGTCTCTCCTACTTTCCTTCTTCTACTAATGACAGCTAACTTCAAGAATTTAGTTTCCATTGTTAACATCTAATGGACTTCAATTTTCAATTATGTTATCTACACTTGTTTCGAGTGATGATAAAGAAGGCTGAATGTTAGCTCCCAGTGAAGGTATATACTCTTGGCATTTAGCTTCCAGTGGTAACTTCTAACTTAAGATTTTAGTTTTCTGTCGAAGTATCTGAACTTGACTTTTTGCTATCAGAAATGATTTCTATGACTGGCTTTAGTTGTCGGTGATGATATTCAGTTTCTGGGGATGTTGATTTTTTTGCTTTTAAGATGTTAGCAAGTATAAGGTATAAAGATTAGTTTCTGTCTTTACTACTCGCGTAGCTTCTACAATAACTACATTATTTATATGGGACTGACAAACAAACCTTGTCAGATGTGGTTTGATATGTCTAACAGCTATGCCTGACCTATCACTCCTATTACATAATAAAAAAAACAAATGACTTTGTTTGCTCATTATAAACAACTGGCAAAACTGAAAAACAAATGTGAAGTCTAGAAGCTGGCAGTTATTCTTTTTTTTTTTTTTTTTTTTGGCAAACCATGAAAACAAAAAGTTGAAACTGTTTCCTTTCTAAAGGTACTCGTAGAATGGAATTAACGGCGTGTTTCTATTACAAACACGGTCTCATCGACACGGTCTAGTTCATCTTGAAACCAAAAGTAAATATCCACTGGAAGCGTACGTGATGTCACAGACTTTTTTCTATTTATTCGTTGTTCAGACGAAGAAGAAATGACTATCCAGTCTCTCTCTCTCTCTCTCTCTCTCTCTCTCTCTCTCTCTCTCTCTCTCTCTCTGAACGTCGTTAAATATAACCACTCCTAATTGCAGTATGTGATGGGACTCTCTTTTATGCTAAGTAAGGCATCATATCGCTCCGTTATTATGATACAAACAATGTTATCAGAAGTAGGATATGTTTTAGGGCTTTGCTGAATCACGAATGAAGCAAAATAACTGATATTCCTCATGGTTGCTGTCATCCCCTCTTGTAATGTCCTAGCTATTTATAGATTTATTTGTATGTACATATGCATCACAAATTCTAATATATATACTGTATATATGTATATATATATATATATATATATATATATATATATATATATATATATATATATATATATATATATTTTCAGTACTAACTTGCAAGAGATTTTCTATGGACGTTCAGACATTATTATGATTTTATAAATAAAAAGTTGCTGATAAAAACGAACAAGAAAGGAGCATTTTGAATGTTTGTATGTTTGTATGGCTCCTCTTTCCGTAGGTCTTAGTGTTAAGTGACTTGTTTCTGTTTGTGACCGGATTATCCCAAATTACCTCTTTCCTTACTACCTCATAACAATTAACCATCTGGTCCCACCAGATGGTTAATTGTTAAAGGGTAAAAAGGAAAAATATAATCCCGGATAATCCGGTCACAAACTGAACCAGAATATTGAACGCTAAAAAATGCGGAGAGGAAGCATACAAATTTACAAGCAAAAATAAACGCCAATTTCTTTGCTTATATTGATTAACAACATCTTTACTTATAAAACCATCATGCTCAAACATTCCGCAGCTCACGCCTTATATACAAGTCCACAAGAAGTTCTCATAAATTAGTACTGACAACATTGTAACAACTTTTCCCGTGATATATTTTCTAGTGTTGTAACTAACAATTAAATGACATCTGAACTTCAACTAACAAGCACACGCGTCTTCCGATTTCCAAGCACTGATATTCCAATTAAAAACTAATTTTTTCTTAACACACACAGATATTTTTCATTTAAATATATACTCCCTTTATAAAAACCAATACCTCGTTCTTCATATAAATGTGAGTTTCTCTTCGCTGGTCAGTCCTGTGAGAGCTGATAGTCAGCTCAGCGGTCTGATTAAACTGTTTTAACAAATAATAATAATAATAATAATAATAATAATAATAATAATAATAATAATAATAATAATAATAATAATAACAATAATAATTTTCTCTTTACTAACATTATTTTTCATTTACGTACTCCATTCCCAATATCAAATAGCTCGTTCTTCGTATAAAAATCAATTTTTCTCTTCACTAATATTATTTTTCAAATGCTCGTTCTTCACATAATTTTTATTTAGAGAAGTTCCCTCTAAGGTTAGGCCATGGAAAATATATTTACGTCTCCAAATGAGGTTCTCAGTAAACCTCGAGGAAGACTTTACATATACATATAAAAGGCTGCTTCGTAACTCCAATCTCTAAATACCATACCGATAAATCTTAAATATTTTAAAACCTGTGCTTCTCTCAGTGAAATCGACCATTATTCCACGAGGGAATACATTCATAATGAACAAGTTAATGGAGACCGCTAACTCGCTAACCAAACTCTTGTAAAATGAAACAGAAGTACGTAAAAAAAGAAACAACACGAAGAAAATAAAAAGAGTATAGAGATCGAGTACATGTATGAGGAAAAGAGAACATAACCAAAATAAAAAAACAAAAACAAAAGCATAGAGAATGGGACAAAAAGCACGTACAGATGAATGTGAATAGAATAATTTAGCCAATTCAAACAAAAGCGTGTCCTCTGAAGGAATTTCACATGCACCAACGCCTACAGAACTCTCAAGAGTAGCTAGACCCGTCCCATAGTACTACAATGAACTAAAGGAAAGACATCCGTCTTCTAAGAGCGTATTGTGACTGAAGATGCCGCTGAATGGAAAATGTCTGGTGGAACAAACGACTGATGAATTATGCATATTGAGCCACGTCAGCCTTCCTGTGTTTTGTTAGAGTATCCGTTTCTTCATCTGCTTGCTTCATAGATGGTATTCACTTCATATGAAGTATTTATTCTTTCTGACGGATAAAGAACTTCATAAAGAACTATATATATATATATATATATATATATATATATATATATATATATATATATATATATATATATATATATATATATATATATATATATATATATATATTATATATATATATATGTATGTATGTATGTATGTATCTGTGTGTGTGATATTGTAATCCAACCTTGCATTATATATAATATAAGATATGTAGAATCTACTGGTCACTTTTACCAGATACATGTAATTGTAATAGCCACAATGCCCTATTAACTTCTCTGATTCTTCGCGCCTTTTTGTCACTACAAATCCTTAAGATCCAAGTGCAAGAAATTGAAGTGGTTGAGATATCCGGTAGCGGGAAACTTAGGTCAGGTCGGCAACGTGACTTCGTTCTGATTATGGTGACGCGGGTTCGTTTCTCGCTACCGGACATCTCAACCACTTCAATTTCTTGCACTTGGATCTTAAGACTTTGCAGAGACAAGCGTAACCAAAAAAACGCGAAGAATTCGAGAAGTTAAGAGGGCATTGTGGCTATTACAACTACATATATGTATATACAGTATATACATACATACATACATATATATATATATATATATGTATGTATGTATGTATGTATATACACACACACAGTACATATGAACGATAAAATGCCCTTACAAATACAGCAAAACGGATGACGGAAAACTATAATATTTCAGGCTGTTCCTCTCCTTTACGGTCAAAATTTGTTTTGTGGTACACGGGAGAACTATTCGCAGAAGGAGTTCCTAAATGACATACTGATAATTTGTTCGTTAGGCTCCGGCTAAGCCCAGGAGATTAGGGAGTCACTTTTAGAATAGGGTCCAAAACATACAGTCGATCTTAATTGGTATCACTGGTCTTTGTAACAAATTCACGGCTGCTTTAAGTGCCTGGCCTTTAAAACGAGACGCATCTCTGTAAACAGTTTTCAATGTATCTCGGTTTAAGAAGGGAGACTGACCGTTGCCTGGGTCAATACGCTGTTGCCACTTAAATCCTACCGCGGTCAAGAGGAAGCCGCTATCCCTTGGGGACACCCAAATCAGTTCTTCCGATCACCCTCCAAATCTGGGTTGTCCTTCCCACTTCGCGTTTAATATTGTTTATGGTTGTTACTGCGCACGTGTACTATCATGGATTATTTTTTTTTCTTTTATAGAGCTATGAAACTACATACAAAATTCTAAATATGTGAAAGCACTAAGAAAAAATGCAAAACTATTAGACTGCATTTGAATTAAAATGGCCTTTTATTTTTAATAACTATTTTTTTTATGATGGTTCTTTACATATGTATTTTTGTTACGCCATCTATTTTCATTGTTCTTATTATTTTTCCTTTACCAGGTTTACAACTAGTTTTTTCAACGCTCCATTAAATGATCCTTTGCTCCATCTAAATCCTATATTTTCCGTAACTACTATTAGATCTTTTCAGTCGTAGGAATTTTCTTTCTAATGGGGAAATTCAGTAATATTTCACAAAGAACATTTATCAAAGCGGTCTAGATATATCACAGGTTTTGATTTTTTCAATTCTTCGCCTTTGCACATGCAATAGGCTACATCTGTCTGTCGTCTCATATGGTGTTAGTCTGCGTTTTATTTGCGAAATGTTACACTGCACGATCACAGAATAGTCCATAATGAATATTAGTCTTCTAAATATTCAAACGCATAAGATGTAAAGTGGGAAAACTCGTAAACACATATATTCTAATGAGATGTTCCTATGTACTTTCTTTACTATCATATACTGCGACTGTTCATTTTTATGGGATTTTTAGTACATACAGGTTTTAAATACACCTTCAACCATTTATATTACAAAACTATACATCACCATACCTTCATATTTCATTCGTTTATTTACTGTTCAAAAGGATAACCCAATAAACCCAATACACAGAAAAACAGTCAATTTATCAAAGCTCAAACTACAAAAGGGGGGCGTACCTATAATTGCATAATAGAAATAAAACCTGTGTAGAATCCTCGTCAGAGGTTGATAAATCGATTACAAATGAATCGATATATGTACTTTTACAAACATCTCTTGCTGTACAATCTATCTGCAGCCTCTCGGCATCTCAACAACATTTACTTTTTAAACCTCGAGGTGGAGTTTTTAAATCTCGCAGTAGAGTTTTTAAATCTCGAGATGGAGTTTTTAAACCTCGAGGTGTAGTTTTAAATCTCGCGGTAGAGTTTTTAAATCTCGAGGTGAAGTTTTTAAATCTCGAGGTGGGTCGAGCGGTGACGTTTTAAAGATGGTAGCTTAAGAAAATAAATCCTCACTTTTTTCCTCGCTTAAGCAGCTTAACAGTACATGAAATAATCTGTTTTTAAGTTTATACGAAAACTGACAGTTCTTCAAAACAAATGGCACGTTTCTAAGTTGACGATTTTCATTTTTATCGAATGAATAGTGACGATGATGTATAAACAAAATTGAGCGAGAAAATATATGTCAGAAACTATCCATTTATTGATTTATCTTGTAATAAAGATATCTGATACTGGTTAATGATACGAATGAAAACGTGAACTAAGTCAAAATAACGGTCAGAGTCTTCCCAAATGTAGCGGACTAACTATGATTAAAATTGACATAATTTTAAGGTGTGTACCTTACCGATCGTCGATATCTTCTTTTGGCCGCTCATTAGAGAGAGAGAGAGAGAGAGAGAGAGAGAGAGAGAGAGAGAGAGAGAGAGAGGAATAAGAGAGAGAGGGGGAATACCTCTGGAGGAGCCAGGCTGAGAGCATCATTGTGAATGTAATATGTTTACTGAAGTTCTCTATAAAAAAACCGGCATTCACAAACTCCAGTGAGTGACCTTTCTAAGCGAGTCCCTGGCCAGTAAAAGGTTCTTCGGCGAACTACAATTTCTTGTCAGCTGAAGAAAAACAGTTGGTTCTACTTCTCTTTATTTATTCAGTCGATATTACTTAATGGCATCGCAATACTACCTGGGACGTAACGTTATATATGTTGGCAAAAATCTGCCAAAGGAATCGAGTTCCTAAGATACTATTATTATTATTATTATTATTATTATTATTATTATTATTATTGCCCTTGTTGTTATGGCTGTTGTTACATAAACACTTTGGTTGGATGAACCTTCGTATAGTCGTCGAATATTGTACCGTTATCATTAATTTCCAAGCTTCGTTTGGAGCAAGCATAAGGGTGCATGACACCGCAAAACCAGTGCAAATTTGGTTTCGAACTACCGCTTACTTAGCATCATTTAAGAGACAACGTATCACCCAGCTGAAAAATCATGGAGTTGTGTTATAATGTCTTTTACAAAAGGACAGACGCTATCTGGTTTAGAAAACTTACTACTGTGATAATCGCGGTATCTTGACTATTTCTCGTCTTTCTCTTTCTGGCTTCACTGCGCACAATGTAGAGCGTTAAGCTCACAGCCTAATGATCAACGTCCGATCCCTGAATCGGACGAGGTAATCAGCTGATAAGCTAATATGCTTGTGTAGTAGGTTGCGACTGGGGTGGAAATCTTTATTTTATCAGCTGGAATCATTAATTGGATTATCTTAAGATTCTCTCTCTCTCTCTCTCTCTTAATGCTACATACTTCGGCTGTATTTGTATCCAGATACTTTTGTAAGCATGAAGAATATACATATCTACTGTATATATATATACACATACATACATATATATATATATATATATATATATATATATATATATATATATATATATATATATATATATATATATATATATATATATATATATATATATATATATATATATATATAGAGAGAGAGAGAGAGAGAGAGAGAGAGAGAGAGAGAGAGAGAGAGAGAGAGAGAGAGAGATAAAATACAAAAACGAACTCCCTTTAATTATATGTGAATGCATGTAAAGAAACCTAACCCTGCAGATTATTAGGACAGAAATACCGTGCAGGTAGTTTTAATTAGTATAGCTTTTCGTTCCTACGATAAAACTCATATTTTGCTTGGTCATACTGCAAGTAACACAAACCTGATAATGTTGTTACAAAACTTTTACTCACTCTAGAGAGGCTCTCAGATCTTATTGCAGTCCGAAGCCAATCCCACGAAAAGTCTAAAGGTCTAATTTATACCACCTCATTCCAGTCGTGACATGGGTCTTCAATACTCAGCGCAAGCAGACTTTCAAGGTTGTCTTTTCCTGCTGCATTTTCCTCCTTTCTTTCCTACCTTTCATTACCGACTGTTTAATTCTATTCTCCTCTGTGACCGATACGTGTCCTTTACCTTTGCAACTTCTGGGATTTGATAACTCGAGATCAATCTTTTTTGTCTTACTTTCTGGTCATTTTTTTTTTTTTGCTTTTATCTCTTTTTTTTAAAATTCAGTCTTTGCTTTCTTATCTACCACATTTGCTTTTGTTATTTCACTTTCATGGTTTATTCTTTACAATCTTTTCCAGTACTGGGCTGCTTTTCCAGTTTGGATCTTTGGACTTGTGGCATTCTGCTTTTCCAGCTAGATTTGGAATTTAGTCCGTAATAATAATAATAATA
Organism: Macrobrachium rosenbergii; assembly: GCF_040412425.1. Taxonomy (NCBI): domain Eukaryota; kingdom Metazoa; phylum Arthropoda; class Malacostraca; order Decapoda; family Palaemonidae; genus Macrobrachium; species Macrobrachium rosenbergii. The sequence continues at coordinate 11,312,950 of NC_089757.1, read as the reverse complement.
ATAATAATAATAATAATAATAATAATAATAATAATAATAATAATAATAATAAACAGTGGTTACTTTGCTTCCTATTACGGTCATGGTTTAGGGGCCTTCTGAAGGAGACTTTTTTTTTTTACATCAAAGACCAATTTCGCTATCCTTCTTAATACAATGTTTTCATACAATCAGCATTTCACCTGTGGCTTAGTATGTGTCCTGGTTACACATTTATAAGATCAAAGCATTTTCTGTTAATTACCCGAGACAAATGGTTGCTTTACCATGCCTCTTCAGCTCATAAGAATGGGCTCTTTTTCTGGACACTTTCTCTAAACGACCAGGGACACTCCCTACAGTTCTTACTAGCCTGCAATTTCAGATACAATAGCTTTTTACACTAGGCGCATAATATCGAGACCTAGTTAAAAATTTATCAAATCAGTCATTTTTCTCAGTAGAAGGGGCTCATGTGGGCGGATCACCAACCCTTTTCGGTTCCAACAGGCAAAGATAAAACGTAGAATCATTTTTCACGTCATTCGACGTAAGCAGAATGCCATGGGAGTTCTCACATCGCATAATCTAATCCCGATCTCCGCGATATTTGAGAGCGTGAGCGGAACCTCTTATAAATGACCGATAAAAACGAGTTTTACGGCACGAGTCTTACCAGCCGGAGTGTATACTGGGGCTGATTCCATTTTGGTAATAAGGGCCTACATGCTGACATTACGTTTTTCAGGAACTGCAGTGCTAAAATCCTTTTACGTCAGTTGGAAAGCCATTCCTACACAGCCCGTCCTTGTACCAAGGACGTGAAGGTCAAAGTCTGTTCGTGAGTGTGTTTCCGTTTCTTTTTTCAGTGTTTATGTTAAGACTCAAGGATTCTCTCTCTCTCTCTCTCTCTCTCTCTCTCTCTCTCTCTCTCTCTCTCTCTCTCTCTCTCATTAGTTCATATACAGATTATATTTAGCGCGCGTGAAAAGATGTGTGTCCACTAATTGATTCGCTATTTATTTATAGCGTCTTGTTTATTCTATGAAATACACCTAAAGGTCATAAACTTACTAAAGAAGCTTCACCAGAACGGAGCACCTGTATAATAATAATAATAATAATAATAATAATAATAATAATAATAATAATAATAATTACAAGAAGAAAAAAGAATAATAACAAGAAGAAAACAATGAAAAAGAACGGGGAAGAAAATAACCTATTCAGATGATGACGTCAGAAGGGAGTGTGGGATGGGAACATTCCAGCGATACGTTCCATCATCGGCGGAAATAGCGAAGAATTGCGAGAGAGAGAGAGAGAGAGAGAGAGAGAGAGAGAGAGAGAGAGAGAGAGAGAGAGAGAGGTATCAAAGGTGCTTAGAATTTTCCCCTCCCTTTTTTTGGGGACATAATTAGACCCAACAGCCAATAATAGGGGTAATATCAAAGGCATGCTTGTTTGCGCTTACGTGACGAACATGCGTGACTTTCGTGTTGTCTTTAGTATGAAAGACTACATTGCTTATTGGTATAAAGGTTTTAAGGCAAGGTGCTCATTATTATTATTAGTATTATTATTACTTCCCAAAATAGTTCTTCGTTGGACGGGTCGATATAGTTCTCGGCTAGCACTGCTGGGCCAGCGTTGGAGTCTCCGGCCGGCCAATGAAGAATTAGAGGAATTTATTTCTGGTGAC
>NC_089757.1:11293769-11296269 GCF_040412425.1 Macrobrachium rosenbergii | reverse complement strand
GGCTCGTATAAAATAACCAAATTTCTGCTTGGTGTTCAAAATTGATTTTAAGACTTCTGTTTTCGACAGCCAAGTGTACTTTAGTGTTATTTTTTTTTTTCAATCACAGTGTTCCTTATGGAATCATAGTGCAATTCGTTTTCGTTTAAAACAAGTGACATAAAGCTTGAATTCATAGGTTATGGTGAGCGTCCCCAAGGATACCGAGTCGTACGTGCGGACATGAACAAATAAAATGTTTTCTGGAGCAATCCGACGGGCTATATTGTCTCCACCACGAAGAGACCTCTCTGGCTGGCGTGGCGTTTCAAGATCTGCCCTGTCGCCAGTTTTACAAAACAACAACTTGACATGTGTGTGACAGACCTTTGAATGTCTTTGAGAAAAACCCCGAGGCTACATTTACAAGTTTATAGGGGTTGTTTTCATTTCCAGGTATCTTAATCTCCTTCCTATTCCGCCCTGCTTAAGATTTGTCTTCAGTCCATTTCTTCTCCACCACCTATGAACGATAACATATTTTTTTTACAAAGATTTACCGTTCTATGTGTGGCCCATTTATAAATATTTAACATTTTCGTCTAGACAAGAAGCATCATACAGCATTTACATCTAAGTAACTGCAGGGGTAAGCTGTTTGTATAATGAATTGGCGCTCTCTCTAAGATCCCGTGCTGGCACAAGGCCACCTTAATTTAACAACAACAACAACAACTCTCTCTCTCTCTCTCTCTCTCTCTCTCTCTCTCTCTCTCTCTCTCTCTCCCTTCCAAATCTTACAGTTTTTTATTTTTACATATGTCCGCTACTTAGTCAATAATACGGTGTCATTATTCCCGCTTAACTATTTTGTCATTACTTATGAATGTACATTTATCATTGTTCTAAAAATAAAATAGATACTCAAAAGTAGTTAATTAATGCTATAGGAATATGAGAGAGATCTATTTGTATACGATTGTTTATTTTCTCATCCAACTTACTCTATGTTATGCTTTATTTCATTTTTCCTTGCTTACCAATTTATCCTTTACCTACAATATTAAGAAATCAAGATATTTGTAGAAAGGGAAAATGCCTCCTAACATACCGTGACCACCGAAGTTGCCCCCTGGAGACAATCTTAAGCTGCTTATCCGTGGATTTAAGCGCACGTGGAACGGTTTGAAATATTGGCAACAGCGCCAAAATGATATGTCATGTTGATAGAGAATCTGATTCCGTTTCTTGTTATTGCATAAGAAGACTTTATCAATCGTGAACCTATGTAACTGACTTAGAATTCTGCGTAACGAAAAAGATGATATTTGATATCTGCAATGGGTGAAATGGTTTTATCTCTGTTGTTGTTATACATTTGGCAGATATGTGGAGATTAAACACACGTGGAGACGACCCAAACAGCCCCTCCGGAGAGATTCCATTCTGGAATGAGTAATGATAAATCTCAGTGGAAAAATTATTAAAACTACCACGGAAATGGGAAGTAACGTAACAAAACTTCTTCATTGGCGGGGTGGGTAGAGCTTTCGGCTAGCACGCTGTTAGCCCAGCGTTCGACTCTCCGAGCGGCCAATGAAGAATAAGAGGAATTTATTTCTGGTGATAGAAATTCATTTCTCGTCATAATGTGTTTCGGATCCCACAATAAGCTGTATAGGTCCCGTTGCTAGGTAACCAGTTGGTTCTTAGCCACGTAAAATAAATCTAATCCTTTGGGCCAGCCCTAGGAGAGCTGTTAAGCTAAGGTATACTTTTTCTAGCATAACAAGAAGTGTCAGTGAAAAATCACAGCGAAAAATAAATCAAAACGCAAGCATGAAAAGTAGACATTTCTCCGACTTGGTAAGACGTTACTGATGATGAATCTCTGTGGAAACATAGAGAATAATACCCGCAAAAGAAAGTACAACAGCCTCAGCAAGCGTAGTCAGAAGCGCAGCCAGAAACAACCTTTTCTGGATTAGCAACAAACAACAGATTACTCTATTATTGCCATTAATCCAGGGACCCAAAATGTTTCTCCAGGGACCTTTGGAAGTGTCCTGTGGACCTTTGTTCTCCTACCCTCGGGAAATGGCCGCCAGAGGAGGAGTCTTTGATGAGGACAGGTGCGAAAGAGAATCGTTTCCTTAAGAGATATCGTTATCTTAACTTCGTTTCGATAGCTTGATCTTTCCTCCTTGAGGTTTTCTTTAATCTGTACTGTTTACAGATTTTGACACATACATACATACATACATACATAATACATAATATACATATATACAGTATATATATATATATATATATATATATATATATATATATATATACATACTGTATATATATAATGTATACATATACTGTATGTATATATAAGTATGTATGTGTTTTATAGTCTAATATTTACATTTTTAACAGCTTTTAAGAAATATAAAGAATATTAAATAAACCACTATATTTTGATCAATTTTGGATGAAGGTCGATGTATATTGGTTGAAATATAGAGGTTTATGC
>NC_089757.1:11236269-11291269 GCF_040412425.1 Macrobrachium rosenbergii | reverse complement strand
AACTAGCATCGCAACAGCACTGAATTTCGATGAGGAAACTGTTTCATTTATTAAATTTTGTATACCCTAAATATTCTGCGGAGATAGGAAGACGTAATAGAGAAACGTGTGAATTGAAGCTAAACATATCCTTATACACTTAGAATCTAAAGGTTATTTTTTTTTACCAGATACGTATGTAACTGTAATAGCCACAATGCTCTCTTAACTTCTCGACTTCTTCCACACTTGGGATCCGCTTATCACTACAGCCCTAGATCCGAATGAATCGGACGCTCGGGGAAGATTCGAACCCGAAAACTTATTATTAGAACGAGCGTCAGAATTTCTTAGTTTGGATCTAGGCTTTGTGGTGACCAAGGATTATTAGCAAGCGTATCGAAAGTGTGAAGGCATCGAGAAGTTAAGAGGGCACTGTGGTGATTACAACCATATCTTTATACCGCTGAAGGAGTCTACGGAGAAGTGAAACATCGAAATGTAAGCAGATTTATCGTGAATATATTCTAAGTAACGAAGTTGACTTGCGAGAAAGGAAGCAGAAACTCTGAAGAACTCGACTAACTTTCTTTGTGTTTTGTCAGCGAAATACAAGCGCGAATCAAACACTCCACGAGAAAGCGAAGGTGAGAAAGTTACGCACGTAAACATGACGAGTCATTTAAGAGCCTTAGAGGATATTTGACTTTCAAATTTGCATAGGACACAATGGTTCGGCTCCCTCAATTGCAATGCCGCTCAATAAAATATACTTTCTTCTAAGCGCACACAGAGTACCAGCATAATAAATATTTTCATACAATTGTGATACTGCTTGATAAAAATGAAAAGTGGAAGATACTCTATATTCTATATCATGTTCCTTCCTTATCTTTAGTTAGTAGAGCATTTACTAAACAACATTCCCGAGGAGCATTAAAGCCAATGCTCACTTCATTCTGTTTCATACAGTGAGTTTTTGTCAATTCAGCAACCTCTGGAATTTTACAAGTTTATCTTTATTTGCCTATTTATCTTTAGTGTTAACTTATTCTTTTCATTTTACTCCACAATAACATTTAAACACTGTGAATGAAAATTTAGTCACTAAGAATACAAGAAGCGATTAACGCTTGTGATGTTTGGCAACTGGGCAATGCTCAAGATTCGGTTGCACGAACATTTTTTTTATTTCTGTAACCTCTTGACGCCAAACTTTGCACATGGTAACTTATAATGGTGGCAAAAATGAGGGTGCATATGTTCGTGGCTGAGCAACATTACCATGAGGAAGTCCTGTGACATCAGCTTGGCACCACTATAGAGAAAATTTTGAATATTTGGTGCAATATTTGGTAAGTGCGAGACTAATATAAAAAAAATATTGGCTACTTGCTGCAAAGTTAGACTTCAGTATAGAGACATATAAATTACTTAGTCTGCAGTTAGAGACCAACACAGAGACTAATACAGGCTACTTGAGGCAAAGCTAGACACGACACGAATATAGAGAAAAGCATTGCCTACTCAGAAGATGTACAGTGGAAAGGAACGCAGGTGTTCACCTACCTCTTACCTAATTAGTATTCTCCATCACTCTTGTGGAATTAGAACACATTACCATTTTACTAACGAGTAACACCCTGTGCTATATAAAGAAGCGAATGACAGTATCTAAAACAAGATAACAAATCAGTTCATCCGGTAAAGTTCACTGTTTATTCCATGTGATGTCATGCTTCCAGTGGGTGTCATCTCAACATTTTACTGAATATATGGCCATCATCAGAGAAGTCTCTTACGGGTTCCTGGAGACACGACTTCCCATTTCTCGGCGTCAGTGTAAGACTGAATTAAAAAGAAAAAGAAGGAAAAGAATCTCTATTTAGAATAAGATTGGCAAGGGCAATGGTCACGAGACCTTCGAACGTTTCGTACATTTTGCAGGTTCATGAAAATATCCATTATTAACGTGTGTTTTGTCGTACATTGATCATTCATCCCAAAATGTGGAAAGTCTGAAGGCTTTAAATCTGTAGCAATTTAGGTAGAGGGTTTAAATTGGAATCATCTTTGTTCTGACCACAAGACTTTATATAAGCAAATTATCCTAGAATGCTAACATACATACATACATATATATATATATATATATATATATATATATATATATATATATATATATATATATATATATATATATAACATACATATTACATCACCACAGGTGAAAAGATAAAGAGACTGGGTGTAGGTCCTGACAGGGTTCGACTTTATTTCAAAATTATTAACAAAGGACTGATACATAGCGGTAGATATAACAATAACAATATATAAGCCATTGAAAAAGGATCTACATATTTATAAACATAGTACTGGGGACTTGCACTAAAAAGTTTTGTCGCCCCTCCCCCTCTGACATCTGTCAGGTGTGGAGCTTTAGTCTCCAACGGCTAGTATGTTTGTCCATATTGTCGCCACAGCACATATATTGTGATTTCTACCACCATGCATCAGTCCCTCGTTAATGACTTAGAAATAAAGTTGAAACCGGTCAGGACGTACACCCAGTCGATTATTTCTTCACCTGTGGTGATGAGTGATAAACTAATCATATGATAATGTGATTATAAATATATATATATATATATATATATATATATATATATATATATATATATATATATATATATATATACATACATATATACTGTGTATATGTATATATATACTATATATACAAGCTGACCAACCCGGCGCTGCCCAGGAAAACTCTGGATAACAACCAATAAAGTCTCTCTCTCTCTCTCTCTCTCTCTCTCTCTCTCTCTCTCTCTCTCTCTCTCTCTCTCTCTCTCCTCCCAATACCCTTTCTACTCTCTCTCTCACTTCCTCTCCCTCTCTCTCTCACTCTCTCCCTTTCCTGTGAGGATAGTTGCTTCAGTTACATTGCCCAGCATTTTTGACATTTTATATTTTACCCCTTCTCATCCCCCAATCCCTATCAGGAGTTTCACTATTGATCTCAGCAACCTCAAAAATTATTTTTGGTTATTTTTACATGTCACCCCCTTCCACCCCTTCTCATCCCTCCTTCCTATTAGGATACTCTTCGTTGGGTGAGTCGGTAGAGCTGCGGACTGACACTCGCTGGGCCGGAGTTCGATTCCCTGGCCGGCTGATGAAGAGTTAGAGGATTTTATTTCTGTTGATAGAACTTCATTTCTCGCTATAATGTGGTTCGGATTCCACAATAAGCTGTAGGTCTCGTTGCTAAGTAACCAATTGGTTCTTAGCCATGTAAAATAAGTCTAATCCTTCGGGCCAGCCCTAGGAGAGCTGTTAATCAGCTCATTGGTCTGGTAAGACTAAGGTATACTTAACTTAACTTCTTCCTACTGGGGCTGAACTTGGACTTATAGGACATCAGGAGTGTCACTGTTTATCTCGGCAAACTCAAAAACTATGGATTAGACACTAATATCTGTCTTTTTTTTTAGTTATTTTTACATGTTACCCCTTCCCACCCCTTTCTCACCCCACTTCTGTCGAGGCTGAACTTGGACTTAAAGGGCGCTGTGAGTGTCACTATTCATCTCAGCAATCTCGAAAACTATGGATTAGACACTAATACCTGTTGTTTTTCATTATTATTATATATAACCCCCAACCCACCCCTTCTCACCCCCCTTCCTATTGAAGCTAAACTTGGACTTAAAGGGCATTGGTAGTGTCACAATTCATCTCAGCAACCTCAAAAACTATGGATTAGACACTAATATTTGTCATTTTCGGTTATTTTTACATTACTCTCTTTCCACCCCTTCTCACCTCATCTTCCTATCAGGGCTGAACTTAGACTTAAAGGGCACTGGGAGTGTCACTATTCACCTCAGCAACCTCAAAAACTATGGATTAGACACTAATATCTGTTGTTTTCAGTTATTTTTACATGTCACCCCCTTCCCACCCCTTCTCACGCCCCTTCCTATCAGGGCTGAACTTGGACTTAAAGGGCATTGGGAGTGTCACTATTCATCTCAGCGACTTCAAAAAATATGGATTAGACACTAATATCTGTCGTTTTCGGTTATTTTTACATGTTACCCCCCTTCTCACAACACTCCCCTTTGGTGCCAGTGATGTCTTACCCCCACAATATTCTTTTTCAGATAGTAAGCCATATGTAAACCAAGTTTGGTTGAAATTGATCAATGCCTTTCAGAGTTATGCTGGAACATACATACTGTATATCCATTTATATATATACATATATATATATATATATATATATATATATATATATATATATATATATATATATATATATATATATATATATATATATATATATGTGTGTGTGTGTGTGTGTGTGTGTGTGTGTGTGTGCGTGTGTCTTTTTACTGCAATCTGACAGTGTTCTGTAACCTTTAAAATGCCAATATAAACAACGTTTACACGATGAAACAATACATTTCGATTGACTATACTTTAATCCTGACCACTGGTGAATGTGGATATCTGATAAGTGACAACAAATTTTCGGAATATGCTGGTCCGGAGTAACGACATCGGTGGAATTGGAAATGTCGGTTGTCTTGTGTTGAAGTGAGTCAGTCCTTAGTGGTTTTATAGTCTTCGTTAGCTCCCACCTGCACCCAGCCTGGTGGGCTTATCCGCTGGATCATTTGCTTAAGAAAGACCCTTAAGAATTACATCGTCCGTGAAATCCTACCCCTCCCCCCTGTTTCCTACAACCAGTCCCTAAATTATCGTGATGTTTCAGTAAAGATCATTGGCTGGCTGAAATATATTTCTTACAAAGCTTAGGATATGTTCGAACACTAACTGGGAAAACAATTGGATAGAATTCATCAACATTTTACCAAATTATTCCACCCACCGCGTGTTATAGAAAGAGCTATCAAAAAAGCAAACAAAGCATACTATAGAAATCCCATAAACGATAGAGAAAAGGTCCCTTATGTTGAGAACTTCAACATAGTAACTGACCACTTGAAATCTGAAAATCCGCTTCTAACAATCTTAAATCCAACAGTAGCTCGATTATTAACGTATATTTACGTAACGAAAAGCAAGCTGATTCTGGTGTTTAAAAAATCCCATGCAGTAGCTGTAATGAAATTTTCAATGGAAGACAGGTAGCTCCTGCTCACAAAGATTAATATATGGCTCCAAGGGCCCCGGGATTTTCGTATGTGTGAGGGATACTTGTCATGCAGCTGAGCTGATTTCAGAAGTAACTGCCTGTACAAAAGGGATATTAGAAATCAGATTTTACGACCATTCTTAAGCAAGCCCCACAGGGGGGTAGCGCCATCAGTACACCTCACGTGGTGCAATGTAGGCATTACTAAAGGTTGTTTGCAGCATCCATTCGACCCCTAGCTACATCAACTTTTTAGCCTTTTACTTTACCTCCTTTCCCACTTACTTAATTTTAACTTGCTGTACAACCACTCCAACCCCCTCTTTTCACTGTCTTCAGATCTGAATGGCCAATCTATTGAGCCCAGTTTCCATAAATCAAATAGATTCTTAAGCAAACTCGACGCAGGTGGGAGCTAACGAGGACTAGAAACAACAATAGACTGACTTATTTTATCACAGACTACCGACATTTCTAATCCATCCAACGTCGTTGTTCCACACCTGCATATTCCATATAAATATGCTTTGCACTTACCAACTGTCCTCCATATCATTTCACTGGCACGACCATCAATCATATTAATAAAGGTTTCATATCCATATCTTTACCATTCACTTTCACGTCATTGTATGATGTGAAAGTGAATGGTACGAACTGCTCTATGAGCAAGAGCCCGTGCTGGCACAAATAACGCCAACTTAACCATAAACAACAATAACAACCAGCTGTCCATATTCATCAGTGATCAGGACCGAAGGAGTCAAAATATGTATGTGGTTTTGTCATGTTAATAATATTTGTATGGTCCTTTTAAGTTTCAATAACACACACATCGTTTAAATATATACATTAATACATATATATGTATATATATATATATATATATATATATATATATATATATATATATATACATACATACATACATACACATATTTATATGTTTTTCAACACTACTCTTTAGCATGAGTTTGCCGGCTCACAGCTCTTTATCTGGTCGTAACCTACCACAGAGGTATAACCGTCTTACACATACTCAAAGCTAGGGTCAACAGAGGCACAATGGTTTTAAAAGGGATGAGCAGAGACCAATTCCTATTCAGTTGAAATCAAACCAACGCCTCTTGAGATGAGCATTCTGAATTATAATATATATATATATATATATATATATATATATATATATATATATATATATATATATATATATATATATATATATATATATATATATATATATATATATATATATATATATATGTGTGTGTGTGTGTGTGTGTGTGTGTGTGTGTGTGTGTGTGTGTGTGTGTGTGTGTGTGTAATCTACTTATCATATTCATCAATATCACGCGTTTATTATAACAGTCATCATGATCTCTGAACTTCACGATTCCTGACACTTTCTGGACATGCTTCTCTCTAAAAGCCTTGAATGCGCGGGGAAAATAACAGAAGAGGCTCATTTTGTATGAGCGTGCACGTGATCAGGGGTGACTACCTATTCTAGGAGGTACATGCAAGTATGAGTCAGAAAATAAGTCCAATTGTGTGCCTATGCATTTATGCTGGTATAATATTCAGAAGTTACTAAACATTAATTCATGAACGTCGTGGCGTATATCTTTGTGTTAGACAGGACTCTGAAGACTAGTAAGGATGATATTACAGGACATTTAACAAAATGAAAAAACTATACAAGTTGCGGTCCAGTTCCAACCTTCCTCTTCCCCAGGTTTTCTTTTGCTTTCTTCGAACCGGGGGTAAAAAAATGCTTTGTCATTTGTTCTTTAAAAAGTATGAAAAGCTATACAGACACCTAAAAGCAGAGTATCGGTTGGTCGATTGAGTCTCCAAGCTCACATCATAGGGCTCTCATTTCTTTTAGTTCTTTATCACACTCACGGGCCGCCTTTCGGCAGGGGTCCGCTCTGGCATAAAGCGGGGTTAATCCAAACAAGCCAATCTATAAGAGAAGTTGTTTTTCCACAATAAAGATATTCTGTGTCAGTCCTGACTAGACTCTAAATGGGTACTCAGGAGAAGCTCTTTTTCGTAAATATTATGTCAATGAGATGCAGAGACATCGATGTGCATGGAGAGTGTTTATGTCACAGATTGGAATTTCCCATGACGAACAAAGACGTTTCATTTTCTGTCTTGTCCTTACAGTTATCTTTTTTATTCTCTCCGTCAATTCCACACTAGTTCTCGTCTAACTTCTTACCCTTAACAAGGAGGTTATGTTTTTTACTTTGTTTCTTTGTCTTTCAATCACCAGGCTTGCACAAGAACTGACGTTTGTATTTTTACAAAAATTTTACCAAAAGAAGGACCTTGTGACCACCAGTAAGTGACTGGATTCAGGTCAAGATTCGGATCTGGATAAGGGACCTTTTGTTTGGAGGGTATGTGGATTGCTCAATCATTGTCCTTCCTTTCGATCTTTTCCATTTAATAATAACATGATGGACTTACATCTTCACAAATTTTAGTGTGTATATATATGAATGTATGTGTGCATGATGTGTATATATAATATGTACAGTATATAATATATATATATATATATATATATATATATATATATATATATATATATATATATATATATATATATATATATATATATATATATATATATATATATATATATATATATATATATATATATATATATATATATATATATATATATATCACACACACACACACACACACACACACATATATATATATACACACACACATATATATATATATATATATATATATATATATATATATATATATATATATATATATATATATGGTTAATATCACCGTATGATCATGGGCTTTTTTGTTTGTTACCAACTACCGTGTCTCAGTTCGCTCCTAAAATTAGTCTTCAATTCCCCCTGGCGGTCTCAAGTGCTGTTTGCACATATTCATCTTGACAAACACATTCATCACACTTTGTATCTATGTCTCATGTATACTTTTATATTTTTGATGCACATACTATAACTATATCTTCTGAAGATATGAATATTATAAAACTGAGAGCGTTAAGAAAGACAGTATTTGTTTTTATTCTTTTCGCATATCGCCTTCGTGTTGCGTAAGCTCGCTTTGAAAGTCTTAGCTTTGAAGATCTGTTCAATACGGATGTGTGCACGCTTTCAATAATAATAATAATAATAATAATAATAATAATAATAATAATAATAATAATAATAATAATAATAATAATAATAATAATAATAATAATAATTGGTGTCATTATGACGCACTTAGTAAGTACAACGGCGTTTTATTACATGCTGGTCGCCATATAGATGTCAACTGTGGTAAGCTTCCCACAAAAGTACAATGCTAAACAGTCTTGTCGTAACACCGTTAGAGTCTCAAATATCATTCCGATGTGCTCCTACATTTGTCAGCTATGATTCGGTGTATATGTTCATGGGCGATGACGTATTGAGACGCAGTGAGTAGTCTTGCTTTTGCTCTTGTTAACCTGTCCTTCATATTCTCAAGTCTTTCACTCTCTTCCTCATTCTCAATTGGAGGATCTCTCTCTCTCTCTCTCTCTCTCTCTCTCTCTCTCTCTCTCTCTCTCTCTCTCTCTCTCCGTCAATCAAACAATCTTTCTCTCTTACCTAGTTGTCTAATCTAATGTGTTCAACGTTCTTTTCTCTCATACCTGGCTCTCTCTCTCTCTCTCTCTCTCTCTCTCTCTCTCTCTCTCTCTCTCTCTCTCTCTCTCTCTTACCTAGTACTATAAACAAGAATTTAATAATGCTAAAGGTAACATGGCTGCTACGTGGAAGATTACTAAAAATATGCTTTTCAATGGAATAAACAGCGATACGAATAAGCTGAATTGTGATACCAAAGATGATTTGCAACGAAAAGCTGAAGAGTTTAACGAATTCTTTGCAGAAGTGGGGAGAAAGACCTTTGAAAAAACACAGGAAGAACTGCATAACCGCATACCTTTGGAAACAGACCCTATTATCCCTCACAGTAGAGTCGATAGTTTTAAACCAAGGTCAGTGGACTGTAACACAGTAATCTTAGTCATTAAAGATTTGAAAGAAACTAACGCCTTTGGATCTGACGGTATTTGTTTACGTTTTATTAGAGATGGTTTATATGTTATTGCTTTTTACCTTACGATAATTATCAATACATCAATTGTTACTTATTCATATCCAGACATATGGAAAATTCCCCATGTCATTCCGCTTTTCAAAAGCGGGATGCCGATGATATCTCTAATTACCGTCCCATTTCCTTGTTACCTATTCTATCGAAAGTACCTGAAAAAATTATTGCAAATCAGTTAACTGAATTTTTAGAGGAAAATAAACTAATCTCTTTAAGCCAACATGGATTCCGACCAAAACTGTCTACTGAAACAGCCCTTTTAAAATTATCTGACAAGATTTATGAAAATATAGACAACAAAAAGTTTCCTTACTTTTATTACTAGATTTATCTAAGGCTTTTGATAGCGTGAATCATGCCATATTATTGGAGAAATGTACGTTGGTGAATATTGATCAGAGCTGGTTTAAGAGCTACCTTGAGAATAGGTTTCAGTCCGTCAGGTTAAATGGTACTGTATCATCGAAGAAAAATATTCAATTCGGAGTACCTCAGGGATCAATTCTCGGCCCTATACTTTTCATGGTATATGTTAATGATCTTGCGAGATCAATACCTGGCTGTTTTATAGTTCAATATGCTGATGACACGCAAATACTAATGGAAGGTGACAGTAAGGATATAGCCGACATGATTTGTAAGGCAGAAGACATTCTAAACAGAGCTAAAGACTACTTTTTGAGACATGGTTTACTTCTAAATGAGAAAAAGACACAGTTTATCATTATTGGATCCAGGCAATATGTGTCAGATATTGGAGATGAGGTACAGATAAATTTGAATGTAAATATAATTAAGCCAATGACGACTGTGAAAATTTAGGTGTTCATTTCGATCGGTACATGAACTTTGACTGTCACATAGATGAAATGTATAAAAGGTAATGGGTACTCTTATATACTTAAATAGAGTAAAAGATCATCTTGAGTCAAGTACTCGCAAGATAGTCGTCCAGTCACTAGCTTTAAGTTTTATAAAATATTGCTTAAAAGTTTGGGGATGTACTAACAAATCACAGTTACAAAGAGTACAAAGCTGCAGAACTTTGCAGCAAGAGTGGCTGTTGGCAACGTTAGAAAGTTTGAACATGTAACGCCACATTTAAAGGAATTGGAATGGTTGAAAATAAGAGACCAGTATACTCTTGACATGTGCACTATGGTATATAAAGCTTTGAATAATAAAATTCCTGATTGGTTATACAGTTTCCCACCAGCATCTTTATTCAGTAATGCCACTACACGCCAAAGGGATGATTTGTATGTTGCAAGACATAAAACTAGTATTGGCTCACGGCAAATCAGAATCCGAGGTCCAGTGTTGTATAATGAACAGCCACGTCAAATAAAAGAAGCTGGCTCTGTGTCTATTTTCAAGTCAAAACTAAGAAGTTTACTTTTAACAGAGTATTAATTGTTCTTTTAATTATTAGTACCTTGTTCTTAGATTTTAATCAGGCTTATTTTTATATCTTTTACTAACTGATACTACATTGTAGTTTTTAAATTCAGGTATCCTTATTCAAAATGGGTTCTGAGTCTGTATTGTTAAGACTTATTTTTGAAAATTTTAGTATTTTTATATACTTGTTTATTGATAATTTATGACTATTAGATTTCTATTTGAAGCTCATTTTACCTATGATTGTCTACTTTTACATAGTTTCAAATAGTTTCCTATGGTATTTATATTAATGCTATTTTTACTGATTTTGATATTCTTAACCTATACCAAGTTTTATGTAAGATTTAAATTCAAATTGTTTTATACTGATATGGCTACTTATGTAGAATACCCAATGTACAATTGGAAATAAAGGATTATTATTATTATTATTATTATAGTTGTCTAATCTGTTTAACGTTCTTTTCTCTCATACCTGGCTAACTATTTGTTCTCTCTCTCTCTCTCTCTCTCTCTCTCTCTCTCTCTCTCTCTCTCTCTCTCTCTCTCTTCTCTCTCTCTCTCTCTCAAAAAGATACCTAAACTAACTGTATAACTGTATGCACTATCCATTCCTCTGAATTAGTATAAACCCTTCGATAGTCTTCTCTGTACGATGATAGCGGAATCGAGTTAATAATGGGCGAGTTATACCTAAATTATAGAAAACCATGTTCAGATGTCGTCATAGAAAACGCACAACTCTTTAGTGTGGCTAACGGCACAGACTTCAATTACGTCGGTATGTTCACGTCCCAGCATGCGTGCTATGTAGATAAATAGATGGGAATTGCGTGCAATTAGGCGATTTATAACATTAAACAGATGTTCATGCAGTCAAACCTAAGTCAGTTCGGAAAATAATACTTGGAGAGTATTTCACATAAATTATAGATTCAGTTTTTATTATTATCATTATTATTCGTGAGGTGCAATTTCTTACTGAACAGCCCAACGATCCTTCCCTGACAACTTTCGATTAAATAGAATGCTCTTACGTAATAAACAGACGCTAAGCTACATGCAGATAAGTGGTGAAATGAGATAAGCAAAACAAGGAAGAGAGAAATAACTTGCTAGTTAAGAAGTCACGAAGCTAGGGAAACCGAGTATTCGGTCTTTAAAACTTGAGCAGGGGAATGCTATGTTTGCAAGACAACAGTGAACCATTATGCCACGCTCGTTTGTTTTATGCTACTCAATACATCAATTATAATCAAAACGATAGAAAAATAATCCTCGGTTAAGTAATCCGTTGCTTGGAATGACATAAGATCGAAATTTACTTGAAAATCAAAATGTCGGTGGCCACTCATTTGCGATTGACTACATTTCTATCTTTGTGTGTTTGCAGTGCTTTGATATCGGTTTGTTTTACTATATAAAATGCATTTGACCTACATCTGCACTCGCGAAGATTCGGTCACTGGGCAAATGATGACTATTAATAACAATAACAAACATACATAAATTCCCTAAATATGCCGCACCATTTGTGTATAGGATTAACATATGCGTATCAATTCTATAAACACATAAACATACACATACATACACACACATATATACATATATATAATATAAATATACGGTATATATATACATACATATATATAATATATATATACATACATATATGTAATATATATATGTATATATATATATACGTGATTAAAATAATTTCTCATTCTGGTGGAAAATAATACCAAACTAAATTGCAAAAATTGCTAATGCTCGTAGTAAACGTCAGTCAACTTCCATTATTTACTGAGAGAGAGAGAGAGAGAGAGAGAGAGAGAGAGAGAGAGAGAGAGAGAGAGAGAGAGAGAGAGAGAGAGAGAGAGAGAACGTCTCGTTCTACAACACCAATAACCTAATAACCATTTGATCCTTATTAACTACTAAAGGGGTGGAATTTTAGCCCCAAAACTACAAATCAGTTGCTCCCTATCCAATATATATATATATATATATATATATATATATATATATATATATATATATATATATATATATATATATATATATATATATATACTGTATATATTTGTGTGCATGTGTGTGTGCGTGTGTTACAAAATATAGCATGCCCATACCGGACGCGTCAGTTGGAGGTACGAGCTACAATAAACGGATGTATGGGAATGCAGACTTGAGAATTTATGATGCATAAATGACAAACAGAAGTCACACTGAGTGATGAACCGTCTGAGGGCTTCCAAATATGAATACAGGTGATGATGGAAATAACAGTGGTGTAATCCAAGCATCCACTTACTTTGGGGACAGGAACTGAGTTCCTATGCACACAATTACATCACGAATAGTTTATTCCAAAATATGAATATTTTCCGGCGAAAATCGATATAAATAGATGAAGTCTGAGCCTCTACATATTAAAAAGAAAGATGAAGCAAGCGAAAAAATGTTGCAGTTAATTCACTTGATGATTTTGAGTGATGACCCTTGCAGCTGCTCATAATGAGACCCAAAAATCATCTGGGCTATTAACGTAATTAATGAGAATATTGAGAGTATGAAAGAATTTACTTTTAAGAAATACCGGATGGTAATGAACGAAATGTAATCTAATCTATCTGTCAAATTACAAGGGATTTCGTCGTGAGTGATGCTTGGTGAAAGATTTCTGTCATTTTTCCTAATTAAATGTTAAGAGCATCGACTCACATCTGGGTGTCTAAATGTTACCATTTATGCTGACTGTAAAACTTCCATTACACGTGGTCACACACACACACACACACATATATATATATATATATATATATATATATATATATATATATATATATATATATATATATATATATATATATATATATATATATATATATATATATATATATATATATATATATATATATATATATATATGTGTGTGTGTGTGTGTGTGTGTGTGTGTGTGTGTGTGTGTGTGTGTGTGTATGTGTGCGCGTAACAACGTGTAATGAAAGTTTTACAGTCAGCATGATTGGCAATATATACATATATATATATATATATATATATATATATATATATATATATATATATATATATATATATATATATATATATATATATATATATATATATATATATATATATATATATATATATATATATATATATATATATATGTGTGTGTGTGTGTGTGTGTGTGTGTGTTTAAAGGGCTGTTCATACCACTGTAATTTTATTTTCCCATTCTGTAGCATAATATACCGTCCCAAGAGAAAGTAAAAAAAAAAAAAAAAAAAAAAAAAAAATGGTAACAGACATTTTCTAGGCCTTGCGAAGCACCATCAAACTTCAACCCACCGTTTGGCATTTAATCATAAAAGGCGAGGGAATTCTGAAAATCAAAACACTGGAAAAAAAATAACATTTTACCTTTGTCCATTTCCTTTCACATTTTACTTGACAGGGCGTCATTTGAGGTTAACATTTTGCACTTTTCTCTGTGGGTATGTTGGATATGTTCTCACAGGAAGCATTCGTGGGCAATACTGCTTTTGAAAACATTAAATGGGATTAATACAATGGAATATTTACGCCTCAATAATGGGCGAACGAAGGGCCCCATCTATCAATGCTGCCCTGGGTGTGCATGCAACTTGGTTGCCTCAGCAGGATCGAATGAAGCTCTTCCAAACAAACTTACAGCGCAGAGGCTTTTGGCATACACACTTCGCCATAATTTAAGGAGACTTGCAATTGTTATGGGTTATTCGGTGCACCCTTAGCTGAAACTGCCTCTTTCAGCGTCAAAGTAAACCAGGGGAGCTTAGAATGTGGGGTCTTGTAGATGTTGCCGGAGCATATTTGGAATACTCTTCTACCTGCGTAACGCTTCCACAACAGAGCAATTCCTATCGAGGTGAGGCCCCTTAACCTTTAAATAGATTGTCTTTCACGAGGCAGTAAAGCTGCACCTTAGCAAGGAAGGATTGCTGGTTGTAGACTTTGCCTAAGGGTGACCTGGGGGTGCTGCATTACGACGCGACTTTTAGACGAGGCTTTACAACCAGGTGCCGTTTTCCACTCTCAAGAGCAGCCACAATAACGGTAATATTAACACCGGCTAGTCTGTCCAGATTTTTTGCGCTGTTAAATTCCAGCTTCCAATAAACTTTCAACAGAAATGATTCGTGTGTGTGTCTGCCGTGTATGTTTCCTTATTTGACTGTCTCGTTTGTCTGTTCTCGTGATATCTTGAAAAGTTTTTGAATAATTTCCGTGAAACGTCGTGGACAAAGACAGAGGTGATGAACATTCAAGATGGATCCGGATCTTGGTGGGAATCCATATATTTTTGTTTGTCGTAGGTGAAGGTACGCGATCTAAACAAGCTTTTTAGATTTTCGCAAGTCACTTGGCAAGATGTTTCGCGTTTATTTTCGCGTAAAATCTTCGAATGATTACTACGTGGTGCATTCTGATTTCATACAATTCTCTCTCTCTCTCTCTCTCTCTCTCTCTCTCAAACACACACACACACACATGCACAAGTACGGACTTTCTATGTGTGCGCATCTCGAATAAAATTTTACCGTTTTCTTCAATTACACTGATGATGAACATTAGGGTGAAGTTCATTTCTTTTGTCTGATAAGAGATAAGCGATATCTAATACGACCTTCGTATTCCCTTCTCTAAATGAACGCTATAATTTTAAAATTTATTTCGTATATTTCTCTCATATTGACATTGTTATGTGAAGGCCCGCTTTGAAAGTTAATGGCCTTTTAAGCATAGTCTATGTGGTCCTTATTTATAATAATAATAATAAAATAATAATTTCAATCTAAGTCATCCTGTGTTATCTTAATTTGGGATTTTCTGTTACCTAAGCAAAATCTAATAATAATACATTCATGCACACACCTTACGAAAATAAGTTGACCCTATGTTTATTGTTGACGTCATGACAGGCATTTCCGGCGTTGCCCTTGATATTAGGTTGTTATTCATAAATGTTCCTTTATCACATGTGGATATTCTTTTCTATGAAAGCTAACTTTAGTTGGGTCAGTATTATTATTATTATTATTATTATTATTATTATTATTATTATTATTATTATTATTCAGTGGATATTCTTTTCTATGAAAGCTAACTTTAGTTCGGCCAGTATTATTATTATTATTATTATTATTATTATTATTATTATTATTCAGTAGATGAAACCTATTCATATGGAACGCGCCCACGGGGGCCACTGACTTGAAATTCAAGCTTCCAAAGAATATGGTGTTCATTAGGAAGAAGTAAGAGGAAGTAAAAGGAAATATAGAAAGAAGAGATCTCACTTATTAAAAAAGAAAAAATAATTTAATGAATTAATAAAAATGTATTACAATGTAAGGAGAATAGTATTAAGGTACTACTACTACTACTGCTACTACTACTAATAATAATACGCAGTGGTGAAAGTGATAGCTGCCTCACCTGAATCAATTTTATATTGAGCTTTCTCTTTCTCTCTGATAACTGCTTTTTCCTCTCCAAAGAATGACGATCATCATCGAGTTACGGGCAGAATGTCGTAACCATAAAAAAAAGTAATCGTTAGAAATATAGACAAAACTCTACATAAACTGAATGCAGACTGATGTAGCTATCACTTTCAACACTCGGCGTTTAAAAGAGGGGGTCGTCTGCTTACAAATAATAATAATAATAATAATAATAATAATAATAATAATAATAATAATAATAACAATAATAATAATAATAATAATAATAATAATAATAATAATAATCTACACCGAAGTACCGTTACATAATCTACAGCTGATGCCCTTTAGTCCAGCGTCCCACGCCATTCTGGTTTTGCATGACGAAGGAATGACTCAAGGCTTTAAGCAAGACATTAAATGCATCACACGGGTGTGACTAAATCTTGTTAAGAAGGAATATAGTTATCTAACATCACACAAGCCGGAATAACTAAAGAATAGCGGAAATGACTCTGAAAATTCCACTTCACTTCCATTGTCTATTTTGGCGGGCATTCTATATTTCCTAACTTGAACCATCCAGTGTAATGAAAGTGATATAGCAGAGTTTTGTCTTATCAAGTTTTTGTGAATGGATCAAACACCACGAAATGGAAATTCCGGAACTTTATCGGAGATATTTAAGACGAAATTCATGACGTATTTATTAAGGTATGAGATATGGTAGAGAAAACCTAGTTTTTCCAGGAAATCTGAAATAACTAAGATAAAAAAATAAATAAATAAAAAAGAGTGCCCGGAGGATGGACCATACGCTCGCCGAGAGGACGACTCTAAAATTAACTTGAAAGACCGAAGAACAACGAATACTGACTCACCATGTTTTTGGGGGGGCCTTTTATCGGCTCGTGACCAGTCAACCAGTCATCTCCCATTCTTTATTACCTTTTACCAATAATTTTCCTAAATATATTTCCTTTTCATATCACAGACGTGTTTTGCATCAACAGAAGATACACAGATATGTTGCTTCGTAAGAGAAGTCCCTTTGCGATAAGATAAAATAGATTCCGGTTAAATTATTATCTATAAATGAAAGTGTTACGAAAGTGACGAGCTGGGTTTCAAGGGATTACAAAGGTCATATGACTGATTAGATATGATTGTGAAATCTCTTCTTTGCTGTTCTTGTCTGGTGCACAGGAGATGTACACCTAGAAAGATGAATACCTAGAAAACGTTTGTATGAAGAGAGAGAGAGAGAGAGAGAGAGAGAGAGAGAGAGAGAGAGAGAGAGAGAGAGAGAGCAATCTTCAATTTCCCATAAAAAAACATGGAGAGAGAGAGAGAGAGAGAGAGAGAGAGAGAGAGATAGCAATCTTCAATTTCCCATAAAAACATGGAGAGAGAGAGAGAGAGAGAGAGAGAGAGAGAGAGAGAGAGAGAGAGAGAGAGAGAGAGAGAGAGAGCATAGCAATCTTCAATTTCCCATAAAAACATGGAGAGAGAGAGAGAGAGAGAGAGAGAGAGAGAGAGAGAGAGAGAGAGAGAGAGAGAGAATAACAATCTTCAATTTCCCTAAGAAAACATGAGAGAGAGAGAGAGAGAGAGAGAGAGAGAGAGAGAGAGAGAGAGAGAGAGAGAGAGAGAGAGAGAGAGAGAGAAAAGGTGTTTGCTGAACAGTGAAAGGTATGAAATAGAAAGGCATCTTTTCCCAGACCTCAGACGAATAAAATAAAAAATAAGAAATTATTAGAGTGTGTAAACTAGAGGGCATCCAGAAGTGCATACCTTTGTCAATGACAAAAAGAAACAAGTGAAAAATGCCGAGTATTCTATACAGCGTATAATCAAGGCCACCGAAAATGGATCTATGTTTCGGTGGTCTCGGTATAATGCTGTATGACCCGCGGTCCATGAAACTTTAACCATGACCCGACGGTGGTGTGTCCTGTATCGTTGCCAGACGCACGGTTATGGCTAACTTTAACCTTGAATAAAATCAAAACTACTGAAGCTAGAGAGCTGCAATTTGGCATGTTTGATGATTGGATGGTGGATGATCAACATATCAATTTTCAGCTCTCTAGCCTCAGTAGCTTTTAAGATCTGAGGGCAGACAGAAAAGGTGTGCACGGACAGACAAAGCCAGCGCAACAGTTTTCTTTTACAGAAAACTAAAAATCCATTGTGGATCCTCATTAGAAACCAGAATCAGATAAAAATCTGCTGATCTCATCAGTTAAAGTTAAGTATACCTTAGTTTAACCAGACCACTGAGCTGATTAACAACTCTCCTAGGGCTGGCCCGAAGGATTAGATTTATTTTACGTGGCTAAGAACCAATTGGTTACCTAGCAACGGGACCTACAGCTTATTGTGGAATCCGAAGTGCATTATAGCGAGAAATGAATTTTTATCACCAAAAGTAAACTTCTCCAATTCTTCATTGGCCGGACGGAGAATCGAAACCGGGCCCAGCAGAGTGCTAGCAGAGAACGATACCAACCCGTCCAATGAGGAACTGATCTCATCAGTAATACATAGACCATCTCTATATAGAAATTCAATGAAATCCATCTAAGTGTTTTTTAGAGATATGAAGTGAAAAGAATAACAAAGAGACACTGATAAAGCCGTGATTCAAACCACATTCTGATACAGTAACCAGAGGAACGAACAAGTGATTGCAATATCTTCCTGGTGAATTGGAAAACGTGCACCTAAATCAGATTACGAGGAGGTGAGCAATTAATAGGTAAAACATAGGTTGATTAATTAAAGCATTACAAGCAGCGGATGAAACTCAGTGGTTATATTAAAAACAGACAACCACTTCAATTCTGATTCTGTTTTCTTACATCTTTATTCCACATCTCCCCCCCACCCTTTCTCTCTCTCTCTCTCTCTCTCTCTCTCTCTCTCTCTCTCTCTCTCTCTCTCTCTCTCTCTCAAGCGACTGCATCTCCAACTTCTTGTTCTTTCTAGGCATCTCCTTCAACTTGCATCAGGATTCTAGGTGGATGGCTTGCATTCCATCCTAATCTTTGTTCTCCTTCAGAATTCAAAATCTCTCTCTCTCTCTCTCTCTCTCTCTCTCTCTCTCTCTCTCTCTCTCGTCCCTTTCCAGTTTTCTACAAAGAGCCGAGACTGAGGCCGTTTTAAAGAAAGCGCCTTGCCATTAAATAAGATACATTAAGTATACTTAGAACACTTAATCTTCTAAGATGATTATTTATGTCCAGTGAGCTTTTCAAGCCCCGTTGAAATATTACCGAAAATGCCTAAATTATGACGGTAATCATTAGGTGAAGAACGCCAATTAATCTTCCTTTTTTTTAAGTGGGTAGTTGAGTGTGTTACTTTCTTACATACGCGGCTGCCTTTCAGCCTTCATCACCTCAGACCGTCAAGCTCTGCTGCAGGATTCAGTGCATGTTACAGGCGTCATTACGACTGACTGCCGGATGCAACAGACCGCTAAGGTTGAGTGCACGTTCTAGTAACGATCTGGGGTCTGTACAAGCCAGAGGCATAAACCTTAGAGTCAACAGCCTCTCTTGTATCCGGTGCCTATACTCTCAATTAGACAGTTTTGTTTGCGTACGGTCTATCAGTAGCAGTGGACGAATGACGTCATTTAATCAGTATCTCAGAAAGCTGGCTACAGATAAAAAAAAAAAGTGGCACCAGACGTCGACTTACTAATCATTGGAATTCCCTTGTCAGCATCATGTGACTACGCTGATAAGGCATTCGGGTTAAAGTGATGATCTGAAAAGTATTTTTGTGATAATAATCTGGGCTAATGGAACGGACAACTTATTACCATTTTCTACCCCAGGCCCGAAGAAAACGAGAAAAGAGAAAAAAGGGGAAAAAGTTTCGAAACTTGACTACAAAGAACGCGATAGACCGGGTTCTTAAAATAACTGATTTACCGGAAGTTATTTGGCACTAAACCACCAGCCTCATTGACACAGATGGATTACCAAGCTGGTAACTGAAGATTTCATGTTTTTAAATATTTACACACTCCTGAATTTTCCTAAGAGTACTGCTGCACAAACGCTCCTATTTTTAACCACTGTCGTACAGATTGTTATTGTTCCTGTGAAACGAAATTATGAAAAAAAAGACAGGTTAGTAATTACGAATCGGCATCTAAATGCACTTAGTACATTTACACATTGGGGATGTGTGTGCATACACTGGGTATTGAACATCCACTTGATAGGAGTGGAATTGTGCAAAGAATGACGTGAAGGGGTCTGGTACGAAGAACACTGAGCCATCATAAGGCCCGCCAACCTGCTAACTAAGAAATTCCATCGGACAAGTGTTATCTTTCAGTTAGGCTACGGATCACAGAACCTTAATCATTACGTCAAACTTATCAGAAGACACCATCCTGATAAGGATAATTACGCACACACGTTTATCTGTGAGTAAAGATGACGCAATCTATTACATCCTTTCACATGCTAAGAATGTATCACGGGTCTCTTATCTCTACCCTCTCCCACCACCCTTTCCACCCCCCACCCCTCCACCCCTCTAATGAAGACTTTATCCGTACACAATTCAGATATATAAGAAGGGGTTTCCTACGATAATCATCAGAATCAAGCCTGTCATCACGGAGGAAAGATCGTCGCAGAAAAGACTTTAGAGTTTTAGCAACCTTGGAATCTCATCTCTTGTGATATTAGTGCAACAGTTGGTACTTTACATATCTATTGATTTATTTCAGTATATTTATAGTTTCATTTTCATCCTCACAAAGTTGCGGACGAATTTCTAGCAAGCTTTAAACTATGAGAATCTGAAGCTATTTTGTCATTTAAAATAGTAATTCCGTCCTAGACATTAACCGAGGAGAATCCAGCAAAGGAAATTACAGAATAAATATCATATTGACCGAAGTGAAGTCTGGAATCTGTTACAAGAAAAATATCACTTTAATTAGGCCAGGAGAAAAAGAAAGACTGAGAGGAAAAATAACATTATACCACTTAAGGCCAATCCACATCAAACCACCAAAACAGTAAGTAAACGTTTTCAATAAGCAAGAAATAACACCTAAAAGAGAAAATAAGACGATAAAACAAATCACTGACAGCAGAATCGGATCAAAACACCAGGACACAAGGAGAGAAACTTCGTAAAACAAACTTCGCAAAAGAAACTTCGTAAGAAATCATGCCTGTGTGGCCAGTTATCGCTTCTAAGACGGACAAATCTCCTCTAAGCCCACAATGGGTCCATCCCAATTCCTCGAGGAAGGAAGTCCCAAACGGGAGCCAGGGACAAAACCGTTACACATCAGAAATCAGATCGACCAATCAGAGCTCTCCTGAGCTCTATCAGGGAGACGAGATCTTCGGCGACAGCCAGACGGAGTTGATATCCGACACGATTTTAGTAAGTTTGCGAATTATTTTCACTGGCTTTGGCGAAATATATTTCTCTATTGTTATTAATAGTGTAAAATGGATCTGTGACGCTAATAATGTTTTGTGTTTCTTTTTATATTACCAGAAAGATCTTATAAAGTTCACCCAGTTTTAGGTACGTAAACATTACGCGAAAGCTTGAAAATACTTAAGAGGATTTTGACATTTTACTTTCAGACCCACAAATATCTATTTTTCAGTTTAATTTTCGAACCATTCCAACTAAGAATTTTAAGTTAAATGGGATGACAGGAACTCGAATATACAAAAGCCAGTTAAGGATTTAAAAATCGTTACACCTTTTCACTTGCTGATGCAAAATTATAATAAAAGTTTACCTGCCACACATCTTTATCCGGTTTAAAGACAGAAGAGGATTAGCAGATTACGTAATAACAGCAGATACGTAAAATCTAAGTATTCTTTGCTAAACTCCATCTCTTCTGCTTTAAGCACTAGACGAATAGCAAAAAGTGTAATCCCGCAAAGCTATATTTCATGATAACTGTTAAGAGGATTATGAAGACAGTAAAATAGTGAATGCTATTCTTTATCAGATTGCATACCACAAATCTAGGTTTAAGCCCTTTAACAGAAATTCTTTCCATAACCAACACCTTTCTGTTATTTTGAGATGCTTTCTTTTTAGTGTCTCTTAACTCCATGAACACCGACAGCTCTGGAAGGACGTCAGTCCGCACCGGAGAGAATTCATTTAACATCACTATTCATTCTTCTCTTCTTTATTTGCCTTACAATGTGAATTTAGCCATGAATAATAATAATAATAATAATAATAATAATAATATAATAATAATAATAATAATAATAATAATAATAATAATATAACCGCAACAAGGGTTCAAAACTTTCGTTTTGGCTACCTGGCTCTTTCCATTAAAAAAAAAATAACCATCATCCTATATCCTACACTCCTCAGGGATAGGTCCCAATAAAGGTTAGTGTTTTACATCTCATGGTATTTCCTTTGGTCTCTTCCTACTCAGCTGTCCACCCTCTCTAACTCTCTAAGTTTTTACTACCCAGTTAAAATCAAAAACCCATGGGTCAGCCATGTATGAATCTAGAGATATGCTAATTTATTTCCCGAAGGATCTAACTGGTTCATCCTATTAGCCCAAACTCACTGTCCTTCCATCTCTTACAGGATCTACCGGAAGAAGACGGAGAGGAACGTCAGAAGTGGTCCAATCCTATCGAGTTCCTGTTGTCCTGCATAGCGCTGTCAGTTGGCCTTGGCAACGTCTGGCGTTTCCCCATGACAGCCTGAGAGAACGGCGGCGGAGCTTTTCTCATACCTTACCTCGTCGTTTTGACTTTTATTGGAAGAGTGAGTAGCTAGCTATAATATCATGTATATATATATATATACATATATATATATATATATATATATATATATATATATATATATATATATATATATATATATATATATATATATATATATATATATATATATATATATATATATATATATATATATATATATACTGTATATACAGTATAAGCCTTTGAGTGTTCAACACCTTGTAGTTCTATTATTTTCAAATCACACTTTCACTGAACGCTAGTAAGATCCATGCTTAAGAGAAGATATATCATATATCATAAATTGTTAAGAAACATAATTTTTTTAAAGATTTCATTAAATAGTTGAAAATTATTGGATATTTTACAATACGTCAAACGTAAGTTAAAAGTAACATGTTACTGCTTTGGATGAACGGTTTTTGGTATGTTAGCCTAAATAACAATAAGGAAACCATGAACGGTTTTTGGTAAGTTACCCTAAATAACAATAAGGAAGCCACCTTCATTAGGTAACTTTGGGTTCCTCACACTTTCCTGCCAAATAACCCTGAGTTAATAATCATCTTCCTCTAAGCCTTAGAAAACTGTATCGAATAAGTAAGTGATCTAAATTAAACTGCATTTAATATTGTAAGGTACTCAGTGTTGAATCGATACTTTTGGAATTGAAATATGCTTCTAATGTACTCAATAAATCAGCAATATCAAATTCAGAGCACATTAATATACTTCAAGGGATTGAAGGTACCCTTTGATAACAGTCTTACACCACCTGGGGTTACGCAAAACAACAATTTTCATTATGTGCTCTGCCCACGAGATACTAAGCACGACCAAACTGAAGTGACTATGATTCATAAAGTATCCTTTGAAAATATTCCAAGAACACCCCCCCCCCAGGCGAAAGTCTTTGCACAGACTATTCATATGAAAAATGACTAATAAATGATTTATTATCTTTACAGCCTCTATATTTCTTGGAACTCGCTATCGGTCAGTTCTCCTCTTTGGGAAGTGTCAAAGCGTGGAAATGCGTCCCTGCTCTGAAAGGTGAGCGGTTTGGTTTATCTGAATTTTTTTTTTTTTTCTGCTCAAGCTGTGACCAAATTATGGAATGATCTTAGTTATGTAGTTGAATCGTTGAGACCTAGAAAGGTATTTCTCTTGTATAGCTTATTCATTACTTCTGCCCTTTTTTTTTTCAATGCTTGGCTATTTTCCATTTTTTTTTAGCCCTTGGTCTGCAGCATTCTCTTTTTTTCAAAGTAGGTTTGTAGGTTGGCTAATAATAGTGATACCATACAAAAAATAATGGCGATGAAGCGGCTTGGGTTCCAAAAATCCGCTTTTCATATTTTATGCATGACTTAATGTCACTAACGGCTATTTAAATTTAAATGAAAGACCCTCTACCCCAAGATGCGGAAGTGAAACCCCCTGGGGCAAAGATATCAGCATTTAACTTTTTAATACACCAATGCATATTTCATCTATCATACCTAAAGTTAAAAGTTATTTAGTTTAGGATAACAGATCCTTCATACTTCATGCTAAAAGTGCAACGACTTTAGATCTTGACATCAGTTTTTCACCTTTTATGCATCGATATACAATTAATCAGTTGTATATCGACGCATTTATTACATTCGTTTCGTTAACTGTACGAAATTTACAATTAAAGTTTGCACTAATGGACACCCCCTTTACAATATAAGTTATAAGACTGAACTAAATCCACCATTCTATTTTTCGTCCACCAGGCGTAGGATTGGGGCAAATGCTGGGCACGTGGTCAGCGGTGACCTACTATTGCTCCCTGATGGCCCTGTGTGTGTTCTACTTCATCCAGTCGTTCTCGTCCGTCCTGCCTTGGTCAGTGTGCGACTACGAGAACTGGGCGGACGAAAACTGCGTCGATGCGTCGGGAAACGCGACCTTCACTAACACCTCTCAGTCGTCCTCGGAGCAGTATTACTTGTGAGTGAAATCGACCCCACTGGAAGGTCGAGAAAGTAGATGTAATGGCACTGGACTGCCTCTACTTTGGTGCCTCTGGGTACCGAGGTTATTTGTCGCCTCCCCTTTCACGTAACTCCATTTTGAATCCCTCTTTCTTATTACATTATCACTTCACCTTTGCCCCAAGCTTTCGTATCCATTATATTTAGAGATAATGAATGAGGAAGTCTACGTTATGGTATATTGCACATTGTCTCTATCCTGGCGGTTGGAGCTTGTGAGGGAGGGTGATACTATATGAACACTTCCTCTTCATTATTTCTTTCCTTTCTCTCTTCCTTCCATCTCACCTTTGCATCCGTCCTATAACCCATTTCCTTCCATCTCTACAGATTCCTCTCTTCTCAACTTCTTTCATCACTGCACGTCTCTCATCACTATTACCTTTGCATTAATTTCTCTCTTCTATTCCCTTATTCTTTGCATAAACCCCTCTGCCTTCCGTTTCATCTTTGTGTTAATTTTTTCTTCTTTTATATGTACTTCCATGTGTCCCCTTCATCCTCGTCCATCTCCCAACTGGTTCTTTTTTCATCATATCAATTTATCCTAATTTTTTCCTATTATCGTTTTTCGTTTGCTATGTCTTGCCAGCTCTTCTTTAGTCTTTCTTTAGCCTCACTTAACCAAGTAACATGAGAAAAAAAAAGTTAAAATTTAATTTTTCTCTATAAGCCACAACCGCTGGATTCTAGTGCCCAAGTAAAACAGATAATACAACCTAAGTTAAATTTTATTATAATTGATTTACTTCTCTCATGTCTTCCACAGAAAATATGTTCTCAAACAGTCCAACAGCATTGATGACGGCATCGGTCTTCCCGAGTGGAGGCTGACCTTGTGTCTTTTGTTTTCGTGGGTCATCGTGTTCTTAACACTGGCCAAAGGTGTCCAGTCATCTGGCAAGGTGAGTCTATAGCTCCTCCACTGTTTAGGCCTTTGAAAGATGAGTTATTCGAAGGCCATCTACGCCTGTTTATTTCATGTGTCTCATTTTGAAAATTCACGTTAACAAAATAGGCAAAAAACACATTCACACACTCATGTATATATATATATATATATATATATATATATATATATATATATATATATATATATATATATCTTTGCATAAAAAGGCATGATGCTATCGATTATCAAAACAAGTCAAAGATAAAATATACTTTTGCAACATTCAAATTTTCATATACTTGACATTAGTGAAACATCAGATCGTTGAAAACAATTAACTCATTCCGGGAAGTCGACGTATTTTATGCTGCAGACGGTTATATATATTTCTTTCTCTCATTTATGAATGACACTGATCAATTCCAGAACACATGGAATTAGCAAACATGGACAATGAAATATCAAAACGATTGACTGATTTTAAAGGTAACTCCTGTGACTGAAAATAATTATAAAATTCATTTCGGTTACAATACCAACGACAGATATATGAAAACTAAATATTTTTTTGTCACGACACTGTGGTAATCAATGATGAAAATGCATTATGACCTGTCAGGGAGAAGTGTCAAAGACATTTCATGCAAAAACTGGAAAACAATGTGCCTACCTGAGCCTGTTCCCAATTAAACACATCAAAGCGTCCCCCCCCCCCCATACACAAAAACAAAAAACTCGGATCCCAGGTAGAACGCAGATTTATCTCAAAATTCCATCACCTCATTCTTTGTCCACAGCTGAATATCCATTAAGTATGACGGCAATATATCCTGTTGTTCCAGGAAAAAAATCCTAGACCTGCACCTGGATACAACTGTGTCTGATCCAAAATTTCTCTGTTCGTATCCCAGCCCTCCACAAAACCTAACTGAAATCCAATAGTAATCTTTTCAGATATATAATTCACAGATAGACATCAGTGAATAAACCTCCGTCCAACATCTTTGACGGAGGTAACAAAACTGTATCATTCTAATTGAAAGTTCGTCGATACGTGACAGATGAGAGCCATGTAATCTACCTCGCCACAGCAAGCAGGCAGATAGTTTATTTCGTAATTGATTTGGTCATTCCAATCTGTTTTTTTTTTTTTATTCACATATTCCCATTTCATGCCGCAAAGCACAAATCTCTAAAACTGTTTGAGGTTTGAAAATTAATGCTTTCAAACTCGCGGTCGGATTTTCATTTTGATTGGATATTTGTCAGAGGTGGAGCTTGTGTTATACAAGCGCAAATATATATATATATATATATATATATATATATATATATATATATATATATATATATATATATATATGTACAGTATATATATATACACACATACATATACATACTGATAAATAAAAAATAAATATATATAGACATATATAAATATAAGTATAATATTTATGTATGTATATATGTATATTTTTTATTACTGCTACAGTTATCGGAAGTAGTCTTCAGTTTACCTGCAAATCTACTAAGGTCATTCATTATCCCTATTTCCTCTTTAAACAACTAATAAGAATATATCAACTATTATCCATGTCTCCAATTATCAGTCCTCTCTCGCTATTTCCTTTCAGCTTTTATCTAAATATTTACCTTCCTCAGGTGGCATACTTCACTGCTCTCTTCCCCTACGTCGTATTGTTTACGTTGCTGGGGCGCGGGGCATCCCTTCCTGGGGCCGTCGACGGAGTCATTTATTTCATCACGCCGCAGTGGGAGAAACTAGCTGACCCCAGTGTAAGTAATCTTTGTTGTCATCCTCAGAGTTTAGTTTTTTGAGGTCTTCCTATAGGTCCTCCTTTGGCTTATCAGCGGTCTTCTTTTTTATGTACAGAATAACGACTGTTTTTATGGCATAACTTGATCATCAGTGTTATAGCTATTTTAGCTTAAAATGTCTCTTCTTAACTTCTTGAGTACATCCAAATTTTCCTTTGAATCCACCGGGCCACTGACATAATAACCTCGGTGTCACGTGCTCAAATGTTAAGATATCAGTTAATATATATAATATACACACACACACACACACACACACACACACACACACACACATATATATATATATTGTATATAGGTATGCACACATATATATATATACATATACATATATACTGTACATATATATGTATATATACATATATATATATATATATGTGTATATATATAAATATATACATATATATATATATATATATATATATATATATATATATATATATATATATATATATATATATATATATATATATATATACATATACATATATATATATATATATATATATATATATATATATATATATGTACACACACATTAGTAGTGCTGTTTATCTTATGTGAGTTATTTATATTTTTAAGTTATATTACATTACTCCTCTCTGATATATTTTCCTCTTTTTCACCGTAAATATTGCATTCTGTGTAACGTTGCAGTTTAAATCATTGGTCATTATGACTTGTCCCATGAATAGCAACGATTATAACAATGGGCGTTCATATCATTCAATCATGCCAACAGGTATGGTACGCAGCTGTGACGCAATCCTTCTTCAGTCTGTCTGTCGGCTTTGGAGCTATTATCACCTTTGGCTCCTACAACAGCTTCAAACAGAACATATACAGGTAAGGACGGGACGATTATTGGCGAGTACCTCTCGTTTGAAATAGGACTATTTGCATTTGTCTTGGAATCATGCGATTAGCCATCAGGACGTGTTCAGATATAATGGTCATGTTATCAGACGGTCTGTAGATTACCAATATGTACCTTGTTAGACGAGCTTTAAGGGTAATACCTGTACACAATGCACTGATACCTTCGAGTTTATGTCTGTATGTATAAATGCATACCATTTCTTATCTCTCTCCTCCGCCCACAGGGACGCCTGGATTATCAGTCTGGCAGACACTCTGACCTCATTGCTGGCAGGTTTCACTATCTTCTGTATCCTGGGCAACCTTGCTCACGAGTTGGATGCTGACATCACGGACGTCGTCAGAGGAGGATCCGGCTTGGCTTTCATCTCTTACCCTGATGCCCTGGCCAAGTTTCGCTTTGCTCCACAGGTAAGTTTCTGATCCGTGTTAATCATTATTATTATAAATGTTTCCGAAGGCTTTCCTATCGATCCTCTTGGTACACCAGGCTGTTCCTTTTCTGTTGTTTACTATTTTGTAGGCTTTTGGAATAATTCTTCCACGTCAAAGCTGGTTTTGAATGGTTTCCACCATTTGTTCTCGAATAAAACAGTAAATATCCAATGATTAGATATAGTACTTGTTTTGTAAATGACCCTCTGCGGATGTACGTTCAAGTTACAAAAGTTAAATTGGCTGTCAAGAAATACTGTCAAAAATGGAAATGAATGCCTCACTCATATCAGATATAAGCCACCAAGCCGCCATTACTTTTTGGTCCATTGTTGGTGAATTATTTGTCATTTGTCCATTGGTATATATTACTTTTCCCTCTGATGTTCGCAGAAACAAAATATTTTTACAATTTGGGAGCTGTGCCTTTCTCTCTTCGGCTCATACTGGGTTTTGGGCACCTCTATGACCCATTATCGCTTGCGCCAGATTCATACTGTTTGCTGCAAGTCTTATCAACGCCTTGTAATTGAAAAAACTGAAGGGGTTAAACTGCATTTAACCCACCTCTTGTACTTAGACCTGTAACCAACAGAGTTGTATTTGGAAATGGTCTGAATGCTTGAATCAAGCAAGGGATAGGTCTATATATTTAGGGCATTTTTTTCTCTCATTCTTTCAGGCCTCTTCGCCGTGTTGTTCTTCCTCATGATGTTCACTCTCGGAGTCGGTTCAGCAGCTGCTCTCACTAACAACGTCATCACAGTGTTCTGCGACCAGTTCCCGAACGTCAAGAAAATCTACATCACACTCGGAATATGCATCATCAGCTTCCTCATTGGACTCGTTTATGTCACCCCTGTGAGTCACCTGGATGGAGTCATTTTTGGGGAAAGCTAATAAAATTATCAGGGGCCGCACTGATAATAACAATTCAGAGCAAAGAGATGATAAGAGGAAGCAGGAGAAAAAACTGTTAGCCATTTGGGATCGTTACGTAATCAATTATCGTAGCGGGAATAATGACAGCAAATGATAATGTATTTGAGTAAAATGATAACAAGAAATAATAAAAAATAAGACTTTTCTTTTCATGAAAACTGAGCCTGATTATATCTCCGTATTTTTAAAATTTATATTCTTCAGCAGACGCCAGATTCACAGTATGACTTGTGCAAGCAAATAAGTTTCTGTTCCTCCCGTCATCGTACTCATCATTTTACTTATTCTTGCAGGGAGGACCCTGGATAGTAGATCTTGTGGACTACTTCGGAGGAGGCTTTATCATATTCGTGTTGGTTATAATTGAAACGATTTCAATTATCTGGATCTATGGTATGTATGGACTGAATCTGCCAGGTTCTGACTGTTAGCTAGAGGTATTACAAGCATTCAAATGATTTATATTATTACCAGTAAGACCTTATTGTACTTTAACACTGGTTTTATAGCTATATGAGCTGACCAATCCGGCGTTGCCCAGGAAAACTCTGATTGACAACCGATTCTCTCTCTCTCTCTCTCTCTCTCTCTCTCTCTCTCTCTCTCTCTCTCTCTCTCTCTATTACTCTTTCCCTCTTTCTCCTCCCTAACACCCCCTCTACTCTCTCTCTTACTTCCTCTCCCTCTCACTCTCCCTCTCTATCTCTCACTCTTTCCCTTTCCTGTTAAGATAGTTGCTTCAGTTATATCGCCCAACATTTTTGACATTTTATATTTCACCCCTTCTCACCCCCTTTCCTATTGAGGCTGAACTTGGACTTAAAGGGCATCGGGAGTGTCACTATTAGTGTCAGCAACCTCGAAAACTATGGATTAGACACTAATATCTGTCTTTTTTACATTTTACTTTTCACCCCTTCTCAACGCCCCCCTCCTATCGGAGCTGAACTTGGACTTAAAGGGCATCGGGAGTGTCACTATTAGTCTCAGCGACCTTGAAAACTATGGATTAGACACTAATATCTGTCGTTTTTTACATTTTATATTTCACCCCTTCTCATCCCCCTTCCTATTGGGGCTGAACTTGGACTTAAAGGGCATCAGGAGTATCACTATTAATCTCAGCGACCTTGAAAACTATGGCTTAGACACTAATATTTGTAATTTTTTACATTTTATTTTTCACCCCTTCTCAACCCCATTCTATCGGGGCTGAACTTGGACTTAAAAGGCATCTGGAGTGTCACTATTCCTCTCAGTGACCTCGTGAACTATGTATTAGACACTAATATCTGTGTTTTTTGGTTATTTTTACATGTCACCCCTTCCCACCCCCAACCCCCTTTGGTGCCAATGATGTCTTAACACCCCACAGTATTCTTTTCCAGATAGTAAGTCATATGTATACTGAAATGAGGTTTGAAAAACCCAAAAAGTTTATTTAGTTACTAAGTCTACGGGCAGAACCAGCTCCGTTTCAGAGAAGCCCTCCCCACCCCCACCGCCTTTGGTGTCCTTTGGTGCTAGTGATGTCTTACCCCACAGTATTCTTTTCCAGATAGTAATTCTTATATATACCAAGTTTGGTTGGAATTGCTCAATGCATTTCCGAGTTATGCTGGAACATACATACACATCCATTTATATATATATATATATATATATATATATATATATATATATATATATATATATATATATATATATATATATATATATATATATAGATTACTGGTCGCGTATTGTAGAATAAAACTACTGAATTTATATGAGGGCAAATGGATATGACATTTACATAACAGTTATCAAATAACCTCGAAAAATAAAAAGCAACATCTTTTTCAGCAAATCTGGGGAGACAAATAGGACATGAAATAGAAACAACATAAACTAAAATATCATAATGATTAAAAATAAGTGAAATTGAAAAATAGAATTAAGCAGTGGAAACAGATATTCATTTAACTTTTCAGAAATATATAAATATTAAATGAAATGCAAATAACTTATTATACAAAGACGTATAGATGAATAATAATAAGTAACTATACAACCAAAACTATGATTCCGAGTACCCATTCCCCAAGCATGAAGAGGCTGTTCTAGAAAGTCTTAAAGATATGAAATAATAAGTAAAATAGCTAAACTGACCCTGACAGCAAAAACAGATAAAAATGTTCAACCTAAACGAAATAAGAAAAAGACTCAAACCGATTTGCATTCCCCAGGCATGAGAAACATCATCAGAGACATCAAATTTATGCTCGGAGTCGACTTGGGCATCTACTGGAAATTCTGCTGGGCATTCTTCATACCCGTCTCCTTAACAGCAATTCTGCTGTACATTCTCATTGATCTCCGCCTGCCCACATACAACGGGACAGCTTACCCAACTATTGCATACGGTAAGTTCGCCTTTGACAAACAATGCGCTTCAAGAAGTATTCCTTCAATTTTGTTTTCCAAAATCAACTTCTTCTTCTTCTATTTTGGAAAAATGATTAATTCTTATTTCTCCCTCATTTGGTCATTCTCCATGTGGATGGCAAGTTTGCATATTATGCTTTTCCTTTTAACTCTAATTCATTTACCGATACAACTTATACTTTAGGTGTTTTTAGTTAACTACATTTGCTTGGCAAGATAATGAACGGCGATAAGCTTATCTTATTTGAATGAAGGAATATTTTCAGTGATAATAATAATAATAATAATAATAATAATAATAATAATAATAATAATAATAATAATAACAATCCAATTTCATGGTGATTAGAACCAAAAATGTTATCAACTGAAATTCCAAATAATAATAATAAATAATAATAAAAATCATTACTGTTATCGAACATAACCTAATTTCCCTGTCATAATTACGACTAATTTTTTCCACCTTTGACCTTACAGCTGCCGGTTGGGCACTGGCCGGGGTAGCGATAGGATTCGTACCCCTGGCCTTCCTGCACGCTGTTTACATAGGAGAAGGAAGTTCTCTTTCTGAGGTGAGTTCTTTGAACGACGGGAAGTCCCAGCAGTGCCTGGTATTATTGATAAAGGGGAGAGGGAAAGAATGAGGAGTGGGTATTAAATGAAAATAGATTTTTCCCCTACTTATTGCATAACAAGCGAAAGAATATTAACACATTTATATATATATATATATATATATATATATATATATATATATATATATATATATATATATATATATATATTTATGTATGTATGTGTGTATATATATATATATATATATATATATATATATATATATATATATATATATATATATATATATATATAAATATATATATATATATATATATATATATATATATATAAATATATATATATATATATATATATATATATATATATATATATATATATATATATATATATATATATATATATATATATATATATATATATATATATATATGTTGTTCAGAAAACCACGCAAAAGGTACATGACTTTCGTATATGCAAATGTCACAAGAAAGCGCTTGGCACTGATCTTCTACCTGTTTTTTCCTTTGGAGTTTATCTGTGTGTGTATAATATGTATAATTATACATTGGATCATTAACTTCTTTTTTTTATTTAACAGAAATTGGTCAAAGTCTTCCGGCCGAAGCCTACTTGGGGACCCAGCAAAAACATATACAGGAAGGAATGGGAGAAAATAAGAAGCGCAGAGTGAACGAGTAAAGAGAGACTGATAAGAAAGTGATTTATAAAAAGAAAGGTGTTATTTCTTGCTCAGACGTCGTCGCTGTTTCTTGAAGCGAATCAACAGAGCATCCTTTCTTGCGTAAAGATCTTTCGAGCGTTAGGAGAGTGTCAACACCTCATACTGATTTTACTGAAGAGGTTCGGAACGTTCAAAACATGTGCAAAGACCATTCGTGTATATAATTATTTCAGGAAGGACAGAAAATAATCATTATTATAACAGATTTTCTTGTATCGAAAGAAGGACTTCAGTAGAGCATATATCTTGAAAACGTCTCAAGGACATACTTAATGATACAGATTTCAGGACGGCCATCAAAGCATCATTATTCTATATAATGATTTCATAATTTATGCAAACGAACATTATTATATACGATGATGATACTTCCATCTCGAAAGTTCATGAAGCAAAAATAAGTCTCTGATGAGACATACAAGGTTGGAATTCATCAAGCTAATACGAGTGATATACACAACAAGAGAAAGAAATTTGCTCTCATTGAAGAACTCTGATACTAATATATATATATATATATATATATATATATATATATATATATATATATATATATATATATATATATATATATACATATACTGTACACTGTACACTTACACATGAACTGACTATCCAGGTATGCAAACTGGTAATTTAAAATAATTTCACTTTAGACTTGTAATGGTCGGATGTTTAGTGAGCCTATTTCACATGCAATAAGCTTTCCACCACAGAAATGTATGTATGCTGTCTGTTATGAAAGACTTTGCATGGCTATATTTTATATATAGATATATTTTATACACTAGTAATACTTGTATATCTGTTGTGACTTTTTTTATGTCTTTTTACTATGCAAATTATTCTGAGTAAATACAATGTAAATAAATTGTTACGATTATCTGAAGTTCATTTATTCCAAGTGACCTTATCCTAAAAGCCAGACCAGAGAATTCTTCATGTATTTATAATATATGACTTTATTCATTACACTGCCCTTTGCTTCTCACTGTGACCCATTTCGTTTGCACCAAAAAGACAAGGATGATTCCCTAACTTCCTATATATTATCCTATTTGAGGATACTTCTTTTATTTTGCAGCCAGTGCCCTCTAATGATCGATATCCTCAAAGACAGGTGTCATCCATAACAGACATATTCCAGACTCAACAAGGAATGATCCATCTGTTGTATCTCTTTAAAAATATTAAATCGGAAACTACCACTAGGTTATGCCATCTTCAGTGACTGTGTTATTGACACTATCGTTATTATATTAGAATAATCTTCATTGTCAGTAATAACATGAGGAGAAAGGCTGCTACTGTTAATAACTGAAGAAATACTTACTGATTTTGCTGCAGAACCTATTATATATCTTATTTATGGTTTTATTCTTGCAAAAAATCCCACTTGTAAATTTTTGAACACTTTCCCAAATTAATTCTTTATATCTATCTATCTATCTATCTATCTATCTATCTATCTATCTATCTATCTATCTATCTATCTATCTATCTGTCTGTCTATATATATATATATATATATATATATATATATATATATATATATATATATATATATATATACTAAACTGCACCAGACAAATATATACCTGCAGTAGAAAACCACTGGAAAACCAAGGTAAAGGTGAAAATTAAATACCATGTCCAAAGCACTTTCGTGTATCACGTACAAATTTTAGGTTACCTAGTACAGTACAATAGAGAAAAAGATACATAAAAAAAGAAACTTCATAAAACAAAGGTTAATGCCACTAACAAGCAGAACATCGTTACTGTATAAAAGCAGTAGCTTGAAAAAATGATTGTTGCTACCAAATAATAACTGAGAATACATTACAAAAACTGAACAAGCAATTGTTAAAAGGTGACACTGTAATTCTTCAGTTTTATAATTAAGGTAACTATCTAGCTCAAAGAAGCCAGAACCAAGATTTAGAAGTTGATTATCAAATGTTGTAATAAAACCAAATTCAAAATGCTGATTATGGTAAACTTGCAAATTCCTTCAGTAATCTGGAAAGGAATAGTAGTTTGTTAAGTGATGAGTTTAATGTTTGTAAAGGTGTTGCTTTTGGTGTCAGGTCAAAACCAATACCAACTAGTGTTCCTAAACGTTTTAGTAAGTGTTATGATAATGTTCAAAACGTTAATGATCTGCATTATAAGAATGCTAATAAATTTCATGTTCTAATAATAATGGATAAAGATGAATACATAAGAAAGATACACAATCTTTAGTCAATATGTAACTTATTCTGAATTACGATTAAACACCCCAGGTACTGTTAACAGTAGTTTTAATAAGAAATTAAAATGTGTCGTAAAGGCATTATGCTTTGATCAAGCAGCTTTCTTCACAATTTGCAACTTTATCATGCTTATGGCCTCATTACAATAAACACGGTCAATGATCCTATCTTCCCAACAATGAATTCTGTAGGTAGTGTTTCATGTAAACTGTCTGTTGGAAACACATCTCAGTCACATATAAAGAATAGCACAGATTTGGTTTAAAAAAATTAATGCTTGCATGAATTATGACTTTAAAACCTAAAGTTTTTCTGTAACTTTTGTTATTTACCAAAGAACCAGTTGACAATTTATCAACTTTTTATCTGAAGAATTAACAAAACACATTTTACCCTTAGTTCCTCACAAAATTTAGAATTATTAAAATTGTGTGTTCAAGATTTTAATTTTTTTTTTTTTAACGGAAACTATTACCTTCAAAAGACTTGAATGACTATGGGCAATCCCGTAACCCCAGTGTTTAGCAATTTATATATGGAAGTTTTTTAAGTAAAAATACTGCTGGCCATTTTGCCTGAAATGGTTCTTTGGGTTTCGATATGCTGATGATATATTTTGTGTTTGGCCTGTATCTGAGAGATTGAATTTGAACAGCTTTTTGAACAAATAAAATAATTTAGTATATTCAACTAAAGTCACTGCTGAAGAAGAAAATAATTTTATATTACTGTAATATTTTTAATACATTGTTTTAAGAATGACTGAATCGCTTTCATTAAACATTTCATTAATTAATCTATGCATCTTTGTTCCCGTCTACTCAAAACATATGGTAAACTTGTTTATAAGATTGTAGGGAAGTATGATGTCACCTTTTAACGATTTTAAGTACTTAAGTTTTTGTTAAATATCATGCTTATTACTGCGCAAGGACAACATTTTTTTAAAAGTTATTGTTTATGTACAGCGAAGGTGCTCTGCTTGTTAGTGGCTTCACTTTACTTTACTGCGCAACCCGAAGATGTGCACGCAATACACGAAATCAACTGGTACCTGGTCTTTAACTTTCTCCTTGCTTGTGGTTTTCTACGTATATAACTGTCACGTGCAGTTTTGTGACTTTTTAGTTACATATATACAGTTACATATACATACATACATACATACATACATATATATATATATTATATATATATATATATATATATATATATATATATATATATATATATATATATATATAAAAATTTATATTTATATACACACACAGTATATGTGTGTGTATGCATGAGAGTGTAAATAAGCTTGCAAACCAATGACTCAAATCCATTTCTTAGCCAGAAATTCAGTATTGCTATCCCATCTTATCAAAATCTTTCCCCGATATTGAATCAGGGTTCGACCAATATGAGAATGCAATCATCCCGCCTTTATTGCAGTACCGTTCTTGAGATTATTCTGGAATGGATGATAGTGATGACAGTTTGCTTTTTTGAGGGACATTTAAACCTACCGTGTAAACTATGACATACGGTGCTGCAACGACACTAAAATGCACAATCATACACACACACATAATATATATATATATATATATATATATATATATATATATATATATATATATATATATAAAACATATACATATACATACACACACATACACACACACATATATATACATATATATATATATATATATATATATATATATATATATATATATATATATATATATATATATATATATATATATATATATATATATATATATATATATATATATATATATACATATATATATATAATTGTAATGAAGACAAATTCTCTAATAATTTCTTTATTTCTTTACCTTTTAAGGATACTCTTGTCACACATTTGGATCTCAGGCTTTGTATTGACAAGCATATCCAAAAAGCGCGAAGCAATCGTAAAATTAAGCTCCGTTCTGGACTGGCAAAGGATAAACTGAAAGTACAAATAACTCGCGATGAGCCTGGGGCTTTCATGTGCAAATATGCAGAGGCCATCAGCGATATAACAGGGCAAGGTTTTTTGTAATTGCTACTCATGAACCTCAAGATTTTTTCTCGACAAAGCTCAACAACGGTATAGTACTTATGGCCCTGACGATTTTCTCGGGGGGTAGCACTACGGCAGTTGTTGGTCACTTTGATTGGCAGTTACGCTGTTCCTCCCACTAACGCCTTTCCTTTCAGCCCTGCCCACACTAGCGGGCACTGCCTGACGGGCAAACACTGTTCCCATAACCCGTTCCACTATACTGACCGACCGAGTATGGAGCCAGAACGGTGCGATTGTCTGGTAACAGTGCTTCAGAAGCGAGAGAAAACATAAACAGCTGGAAGTGCCCGTCGGGCATGCCCGCTAGTGCGGACAGGCCATTCCCTGTTTGGCCGCCTAACGTCTAATGAATGAATCCTTCAGCTATCGCTCTATCGTTCACTTAGGCTGTTAACTCTTTCCATTTATCACAC
Source organism: Macrobrachium rosenbergii (assembly GCF_040412425.1). Lineage (NCBI taxonomy): Eukaryota > Metazoa > Arthropoda > Malacostraca > Decapoda > Palaemonidae > Macrobrachium > Macrobrachium rosenbergii. The sequence continues at coordinate 11,252,753 of NC_089757.1, read as the reverse complement.
ATAATTATACCCTCACATTCTATAGTTTTCCTTTGAGGAGCATACACAGGCCAAGTGCCATTAAATACTCTGACACCACACAGTTATCCTCAAGAAACTTGTACAGCTACACGTCTTCCCTTTAGTTAAGGCGAAAAAAAAAACGGCCTTTTCTCCCACTAAAAATTCATTCCTTTTCTCCACTGACCCCTACCCCTAAAGATAGATGTTTTTTGCCTAGTTTCTAGATAAGTTAAATACGGTATGAAATCTCCGTAGATTTTTTTCATATTGCCGCTGTATCTCATGCAATACTTTTTTCTCCTCATTACTACATACGACTCGCCAAGGCTCGCTACTATCACTCTTCCTTTCCTTCTGACGGGCACCTGAGGGTTTGAAGGGGTTTATAATCATACCTGTCCAATCTTTAATTTCACGGCCATATTTTCACTTTCATGCCATTATTTTTAATTATTCTACTCATGACCATTTTTTCCCGTCAAAACATTGGATGGAACTTACAGGCTGCTCCATGAGCAAGTACCAGTGCTGGCATAACGCCAACTTAATCATAAACAACAACTTCGATAATTTGTTGGAATGTCGTGTCAAGTGTGTGAGACGTCTCATGGAAATGGCAATACCGGAGGGGGCCCCCAAAATATACTGGATAATTTATGCTTGTATCCCTGGTGTAATTTGCCATTCGTAAATTATAAAAAGAACTACCGAAACTTAACGTTTCAGTAGTTCATTTAAGGAAAATAAATGAACTTTGAACAGCTTGTATATAATTTGCCATCTGCAACTAAAAATCTCATTTGTGAGATCGAAAAACTGCAGTATAAACTCAACGGCATCCAGAAGACCATTTTCCTTAATGATGGTTGACTCGTAGAGGGCCTTCTGAGAAATTATATAATAATAATAATAAGATGGTTGGAGAACTGCAGTGCCGTCACTGCAAATTATATCACGCTGATGAAGCTACTCTTTTTAATGAAACATGCATGAGAGTGTCTCCCTTTTAAAAGAAATATTAGTGATCTGCTGTTATTATTAAACATTTTAATAATCATACTTCTGAATCATAGTTCTGGTCTCTTTAAACAAGATAGTTACCTTGTTTACAAAATTGTAGGGAAATAGAACATCACCTTGTAGCTATTGCTTGTTTCGCTAACGGCATTTTGAGGGGTAAAATGTTTTTTGTAAAATATTCTTACATATATGATAACAATAATCTTTTTCAAACTGCTGCGGTTTATACAGCAATGGTGTTCTACTTGTTATAAACGTTAATCTTATTTTTATGAGGTTTCCTATTTTATGTCTCTAATTCTCAATTTTACAGTGCACACCGAAGACTTGTACGTAATACATGTAAGTGCTTAGTACCTGGTCTTTAATTTCTACGTTTCCAGGTTTTTTTATACATACACACACACACACACACATATATATATATATATATATATATATATATATATATATATATATATATATATATATAGATATTAATTACAATATATATGAGGGCATGAAAACTACAGAAACTTTTGGACTGCTCTCTGGGAGAGGGGCCTGCACTTTCATAAAGTTCCCAAAAGAGTCGAAAAGTTAAGTATACCTTAGTTTTACCAGACCACTGAGCTGATTAACAGCTCTCCTAGGGCTGGCCCGAAGGATTAGACTTATTTTACGTGGCTAAGAACCAAGTGGTAACTTAGCAACGGGACCTACAGCTTATTGTGGAATCCGAACCACATTATAGCGAGAAATGAATTTCTATCACCAGAAATAAATTCCTCTAATTCTTCATTAGACGGCCGGAGACTCGAACTCGGGCCTAGCGAGTGCTAGCCCACAACTCTATCGACTCGCCTAAAGAGGAACTCCAAAAAAGTCGAGCACTTGAATGTAAGTATATCCTAAAACTTTAATCATGAGTTTGGTTTGTAGAATATGGAAATGAGCCGGAAAGTATAATGAATAATGGCTGGTCATCTTTCTTCGTGCATATTTCATCAATATATCAACGAGAAATCCGACGGAATTATTGGTAACGATTCCCGGTAGCGGGAAATATTCCTTCACGAAGATTGTGTTGGTTTATCCAATAATTTCCAATTATTCGCGGATGAAATCCATTTCTAAATGAATTCAATCGTTTGGTCTCTCTCGGACTGAAAGATTCACAACACTTTAGCCGATTGAAGTCGTTCTTATATATAATAACTTCTTTTGAGCTGCGTCAAATTCCAATCAGGGGATGATCCGTGAAAAAGCATGATCCATTTTTATCTAATAATCTCTTGAGCAGCTTTAGAAAGCTGAAATAAATCTGCAAAAACATAAGTGACAGTTATGTCTGTGTTACCGATGCTTTAGTTTTATTGCTGTTTCCCTGTTAGTGATGCTTTCTGGCTATTTAATCATCAGAAATATTAATGCTTCAGTGTTACAGATGCTTCCATGTAACTCGAGCATCAAGATATTGATTTCCCAGGGCTACCGAGCCTTTCCATTAGTGATGTTTCAGTATCGCTGATGCTTCCTTGTTATTGATGCTCCAGTGTTCCTGATGCTTCCTTGTTACTGATGCTTCTATATCACTGATACTTCGTTCCTTGTTACTGATGCTTCTATATCACTGATACTTCAAAGGTATTGGTTCTTCACTGTTACTAATGCTTCCTGTTACGGATGCTTCAGTATCACTGATGCTTCCAGAGATATTAATCCTTCACTGTTACTGATGCTTCAAGTTAGTGATACATCAGTGTTACTGATGCTTCCTGGGTAGTGATGCTTCAGTGTTTTTGATGCTTCCTTATTAGTGACGCATCAAAGATAATACTGTTTTAAATATTACTGATGCTTCATTGCTGGGGACGTTACAATGTTCTTGATGCTTCTATGTCACTATGGAATCAAAGATATTGATGACTTGAATATTAGTGATGTTAGATTAGATATTATGCATGATTAATTGTTCTTGTTTCTATGTTACTGATGTACCAGAGATACTGATACTTCAGTTTTATTGATGCTTCCTTTTTATGGCAAGCATCCCTGCTTCTAATGCTTCCGTTTTGTTGATGTTTCCATGTTAATGATGCACATAAATTTTGATGCTTCAGTGTTACTGATCTTTCCTAGTTATTGATGTATCCCTGTTACTAATGCTTCAGTCTTAATGATGCTTCTTTATTAGTGATGTATCCCTATTACTAATGCTTCATTCTTACTGATGCTTCCTTATTAGTGATGCATTACTGTTACTAATGCTTCAGCCTTAGTGATGCATAGCTGTTACTAATGCTTCAGTCTTACTGATGCTTCCTTAATAGTGATGTATCCCTGTTACCAATGCTTCAGTCTTACTGATGCTTCTTTATTAGTGATGCATCCCTGTTACCAATGCTTCAGTCTTACTGATGCTTCCTTATTAGCGAGGCATCCCTGTTGCCAATGCTTCAGTCTTACTGATGTCTCCTGGTTAAGGATGCATCCCTGTTATTAATGCTTGAGTGTTGACGATACTTCCATGACACTGATGCATCAGATATATTAATACAGTAGTGATCCTGATAAATCTGAATAACTGATGCGACCGAATTATTAAAGCACTGAAGTTATCGGTTCGTCCAAGTTACTATAATAATCGGTATTATTGACCCCGTTGTGTTATTTACGTATTCGAGTTGCTGACGGGGCTGCATTAAAAACGCTGTAGTATCATTAACGTTTTCGAGTTAATGATGTTCTTTTGTCATCTCCGCTAAATAATAGATAGTCTTCGCCTTAGAGGCGTGCGTTCCTATAAAGCTTCGAATGACTTCGATCGTTTGAATTTTATGTTGCTTGGCTTGTGACAATTTATGCATGGAGTATATCAAAATGTAACCTGGCTTATTTATGTGTATGTATATATATATATATATATATATATATATATATATATATATATATATATATATATATATGTATATGTGTATATGTATATGTATATACATATATATTATATGTATATGATGTATATATACATTATATATATATGTATATGATGTATATATACATTATATATATATGTATACACACATTATATACATACTTATATATATATATATATATATATTATATATATATATATATATATATATATATATATATATATATATATATATATATATAAATATACATATATGTGTGTGTGTTTACATACACATCAATAAGCCAGGTTACATTTTGATATACTCCATGCATAAATTGTCACAAGCCAAGCAACATAAAATTCAAAAGATCGAAGTCATTCGACTTCTAGGAACGCAAGCATCTGAGACGAAGACTATCTATTATTTAGCGGAGATGATAAAAGAACATCAGTAACTCGAAAACACTAATGATACTACAGCATTTTTAATGCGGTTGCGTCAACAACTCGAATACATAAATAACACAACGGGGTCAGTAATACCGATTATTAGTAACTTGGATGAATCGATAACTTCAATGCTTTAATAATTCGGCCGCATCAATTATTCAGATGTATCAGTATCACTACTGCATTAATATACCTGATGCATCAGGAACATGAGTATTATCAACATATGTATGCATGTATATATATATATATATATATATATATATATATATATATATATATATATATATATATATATATATATATATATATATATATATATATATATATATATAGAGAGAGAGAGAGAGAGAGAGAGAGAGAGAGAGAGAGAAAAATTATATTCACGTAATCAAGATCAGCTCAGTGTTAAAATGAAAAGTGAGACCTGTGACGTCAATGGAGTGACGCAGTTCATCTTTGTTGTCTTATTCCGTTTTTTTTTTTTTTTTTTTATGTCGGGTCATATTTTGCTGTGAGCCGGAACTTCTCCTCTTCTCCTTATCACCTTCGTAATCATTAGCTAAGATGATGAAGCTGTTATTCGGTTCTGTGAATTTTTTTTACTACGCTTTCCATGGACTCAAAGCGTCTTTCGGTTTCTCTGGCGTCGTTGCAACCTGTTGCCAGTCCCACGAGACTCCTAAGGTCTGTTGCAAATTTCTGAGCAATGATTTTTGAGATGGCGTTCCTTGCCCATTACATAAGACCCAACTTAGAATATGTCTGTATTGTTATAACTGTTCAGTTAAAAGTGTTCAGTAAACGAACAAATATACACAAATATATATATATATATATATATATATATATATATATATATATATATATATATATATATATATATATATATATATATATATATTATACATATTATACTGTATAAAAAACTCATAAGTTAGGAATGTCGGGAAAACTTTTACACAAAAGTCTACGGTTATTTCACGCTTGATCTCAGACAACAGCCCGTAAGGTATTGTTCCCGTTGGAATTTCAAATTGCGATGCAATATATGTCTGATCGGTACTGGTACGGTTGCGGTCCTACTGCCTGGGCAATTAAAAAGTTGTGAAAACTATGAAGGTTTTATTGGGAAGTATTAAAGCTAGCTTCAGGGTGGAGAGAGAGAGAGAGAGAGAGAGAGAGAGAGAGAGAGAGAGAGAGAGAGAAAATGGTTATCCTTTATCATTTTTAAAATAAACATGAAATAATCATGAAATTTAGGCTAGCAATCCACGCACTGGGCCATTCATTCGTTTGGCGTGAAAGACAATGAAAAAATAATGCCATTTTCACGGCTTTTGATGGCAAGGAAAGCCTGTTCGAGTCCAGAACACCCATCCCCCGTAGGGGGGGTAATGCCGCCAGTGCATCTCACGCGGTGCACTGTAGACATTACTTATGGTTCCTTGCACCGTCCATTCGGCCCCTAGTTGCAACCCCTTTCAATCCTTTCACTGTACCCCCATTCATATTCTCTTTCTTCCATCTTACCTTCCACCTCCTCATGCAACTGCGAAGTTTTCCTCCTGCTGCACCTTGAAAACCTTTTTAGTTTCAATTGCCCTTTCAAAGGTCCCAGCACTTGCCCTTTTGCCTAAGTTTTATATTACAGTACGTTCCACTCCATTCTAGATGACCAAACAACTTGGTTATCTTCCCAGCAACTGGACAAGAAGGGAAAAAGAGGAGGGTAGAGCCATTCAGATAGCCATCTGTTACTAAAACTTGTGACAGACTTTTGTGGCCTGGAAAAAGCAGCAATGGTGAGAGCCACTGAAGAAAGAAACAAAAGAATTTTCTATATTCTGCCTTTTAAAAAGGTGACAGGATCACTGACTTAAAATCTAATCGTTTAAGAAGCAGTCCAAAGATACACAAATAAACATACATATAACTTGAATTAAAACAAAATAAATGCTCAGTATAAATTAATAAACGGAAAAAAACGCAACATGTTAGGCATTAGACATGGTCGGTTCCATCCCATCAGATTTGTAACATCAGACTTGTTAAATATCCTCTTATTCGTATGATTTAGAGACTTTTTCTGCCTCTCTATTAAAATAATTACATTATACCGTCACTGATTACCAAATACTTTATTACAATTCTTTAAATTTTATTTTCTTTCTAGTGTGGCCTCTGCACTCCACAACTCACTATAACCTCACCCCCCTTTTCTCTCTCTCTCTGCCATCATTAATTAGGAGGAAATCAGCCACACAAGAAACCACTCCCGAAGAATAATTGAACCAATGGTAGTTCTTAACTACCAGTTCCAGGAGAAACGGGAAATCTTTATAATCAATTAAATCTAATGCGCTCTTGGAAGACTTTCTATTACTTTTCCTTCCTTTCTGGATGTCGTAAGACTTCCCTTCAGTCAAACTTTACTTTTGCCTTTTTTCGTTCATCCTCTTTATTCGTTCTCAGAGAATCAGAAATAAGAGAAGAATTAGATGAGCTTAGCCAGGAAACTAGGCTCACTGACGCTGCTGCATTTATATATTTGGGTCGTCCCTCCCCCTTCTCTCTCTCTCTCTCTCTCTCTCTCTCTCTCTCTCTCTCTCTCTCATCCAATCCGGCCTCGAAATTAATTACATTTTAATCCAGCGGCTAAGTGAACTGGACGATAAGTGATATCACGCATTCCGGAAAAAGAAAAAAAAAAACTGTTTTGATAATGGGGAAATATTTGATGAAAAAATATGATTGCTAAATCAAATGAAAATGCAAAACTGTCGAAGTTAATTCATAAAATATGTTTAATAAAACTGATTGATTTGCATGACGTAAAAAAACGAAAATATCTGGAAATTACGTTTGCATATGTTTTGAGAGAAGTGATAAACGACCTTTGGATATTATTATCATCCAATGAAAATTGTTCATTTTATTGTGAAGGCTGCTGGCATTTGCAGAATTTCCAGAATTCACTATTATTGTTACCGGCATTTCCCATTTTAGTTCTGTTTGCGTAAGAATGGGTGGAATAACGTCCGTAAAAGATCCACACGAATTTATTTGTATTAGGGTTTGTCTTATCAGATTCGATCATTTGTATGAATCTAACGCCGAAAATGGGAAATTTGCAGTGGAGTTGTGTAGGCCTTAAATGGCTGGGTTGGTTCCCATGTTAATTCCGATAACAAAGGACGACAGTTCGAGACTTCCCCTCACACACACACACACACACTGACTTCGGTCAGATCCTGAGAGATTATCATTCTTCTTGATTTAGGCCAGGAGAGTAATTCTTGTAAGCTTGCATGTTGCAATAAGAAAGAATGCTACACGCGCGTTCAAAGAGTGTCCTATATAAAATAAAAACCGCTATTAAATCTTACAACAAACCTTTCTGGTTTGGTTCAAGAGTCACTTGGTCATAATGTACTAAACAACGCATTTTTTTTCGTTTCGGAAGAGATTAAAAATGAATATTCAGTAATAACATGTGCTTAAATGATATGAGCAGTGAACTTACTTCAATTGCATGTTACCTTGGTACGGCATCCGTGGCAAAATGCTTTTGCGACGCCAGATAAAAAAAAAATAAAATCGACCACGAGTTATCAAGCTAACAAGGGAAAACGGAAACGGTGCGCACACCCTATTTCTCAGTTCGTCCAAAGAAAAACACATCGAACTCATTCTGTGACCTCTCATTCAAAGATTACCTGTCCCCCCAAAAAACTAGGAACCATAAAAAACGAAACAACTACAGGTCATTTTTGTGAGACGGAACATGGAATAAAAACATCCTTTTACTCAATCATGACAACTTACATCAACATAGAATCTCAAGCCAGCTCCGTAACAAAAACAACATACAAATAAAGACTTCACTTCTTTGTCCTTCTCAGGTGAGCCTAGATTTTTTTCCCCGCAAGAAGTTACACATCAGAGCCTTCAGGGACTATTTGCGACGACAGATTTCATTAGCGCTAAAGCTTGGCTAGACTTTAGGAATCCGTGAACTGAATTAATACTACAGCTTTTTTTTCATTTTCGTTTTTTTTTTCTTTCTCGGGGGCAGATCGTCGTTGACTATCAATTTCGGTTACACACACACACCAAGTAACCCTGAAAGACACACATACATACAGTACACACACACACACACACACAGATATATATATATATATATATATATATATATATATATATATATATATATATATATATATATATATATATATATATATATATATAAAATATATATATATATATATATATATATATATATATATATATATATATATATATATATATATACATGTATAGTTTTTCCAAAAAGAAAAAAGAAATTGAGAAACAAGAGAGAGAGAAGAGAGAGAGAGAGAGAAAGAGAGAGAGAGAGAGAGAGAGAGAGAGAGAGAGAGATACATTTAGATTCTCTATTTAGCTACGGATTTACAGGTACTTCTAAACACGTAAGAATAAAATGGTAAGAATTTACGGACAATCAGAACTGCATTCCTTCTAGTATAAATTACTTATCTCACAGATATCAGGCATTTCCCGTCATACCCCACAGGCCACTTCTTCACGTATTTATTCTTTGGAAATCAGCCATCTCGGCTTCTGTCCCTCGACTGCAAAGCTTCGGAATGCTATTCCTGCTTTTGTTTTTGTCTGTCATCACTTTTCACCCTTCGAGTTCGAGAGGCAGGTGTACCGCTTCCAGCTGGTTAATCTTATTTATTTATTTATTTATTTATTTATTTTTTGCTCAATTAGCTTTTTCCTTCTACCCTGAAGACTGACAGATTTACGAAATTTAGGCTATACAGCCAATCACTGGGGCACTTTCAGCTATTCAGCGGGAGCTGCAGTGGTTGGAGAGCAGACAAAGAGATCCAGAAGATAAAGGAAAAGAAACATACGGATCTTAAGTTGCACTGAGAAGTAAAAGTTAGAGGTGTTGGACAAAAGACTGGAAAAAGAATGCGGGAATGGAGGTAAAGTAAAAGGTTATAAAGTAATGCAGCAGCTACGAGCCGAAAGGACTCTGCATACACCCTTTAGTAATGCCTGCAGTGCTATATAAGAGCAACTGATTGCCATTCCCATTGACCTCCACTTCCAAAACCACTCCTCTGTACCTAAACCGAAAAAATGGAAAGACAAAGATGCCTAAAATAGGGGAGGCCGGTGCTAGTTGGCACACTTTTTACAATTTCGTTTATTGGGAATAGAAAAACATATTTGCAAAATTCTTATCATCACTGAAAAAAAATAAACAGTCCTCTTTATCACGGAGCAAAAAATAGTAAACTTTAGAAAAAAATAACTTTCGTGCCAACTTGCCCCGTATACGGGGTAAGTTGGCACACATTATGGGGTAAGTTGACATGTTGATAATTAAAAGAAAATTACTGCATTGCATTTAAATCAAATAACAAAAATACTCTCTGAATTTCCAAAATACAAAATATAAGGCATTAGTATTACTTCAGATCATCATCTGAGTTGTAATTGTGGCAAGTGTAAAACAATTCTTCGTCAGGACAGTCTTCATGCTCCCACTGGATCCACACTTCTCCTGGCTCACTTTTAGAAAATAGTTCTATACATACCAAACACAGCCTGTCTTCAACTGAGCTTTCTTTTGAATCAACATGAGCAGTTCTTAAACTCTGGGACTGGTGTTTTTTTTGTTGCTTGCAAAAAGAGGCTTCTCTTCGTATTTGGTGTTTTTTTTTATTCAACTTCTTTTCAAGCGCTTTTTTTTTTACTGGTGTGTCAGTTAGAACAGCAGGACGGCGTTTCCTCCTATTCACCTAATTTTCCCTTTCTGGCACCTGCTTTAGGCAATGGTCTCAGTTCTGCAAGTGAAGTCACTGTCTTCCCAGTTACTCCAGAAGAAGATGGTGTGGGTCCATTCCGCTCTCCCAGGTGATCACCTCACCTTGGACTTTTCCTCAAGAACTTTTTTATTTCCATTGTTGTCTGTTATATTACAAGGCTCCGTATCACGCTGATGACTGGTCTGAAGCCCTTATGTCTCTTTTCGGACATCTCCCTGTGGTTGATCTGTTACATATGCACAAATAAAATCAGAATCTTGAAATAGTCTGTATTCAAAGGTGAAATTCAGCAGTCCTAACCCCACTGAAAACATTGATGAGTGACAGCAAGAGGTAAAGCCGTGGAAACTATACCTATTCTAACTATACCAGGATGGTATAATTGGTCACAGATGGTCACAGTTGATCCTGGATTACTAGTCATCCACGAATCACATGCTCTGTTAACGCATTTCTTTAGCGGTCTATAAACACTAACATCTAGGGCTGCAACTTGTGAGAGCAATGTGGAGGAAGTGATAAGACACTGATCTCATTATCCAAAACGTATATTATATAAATAAATAGACTTATTACTGTTATCAAATAACGTGGGGCAAGTCGGCACAAGTGCCAACTTGCCCCATCCCTAACATTTGGTATTGAAACACTTACCAGTCCACACCAAGAAACCTTGAATCATTAATTTTAATGGTATAGAATCTTTAAACCATAAGGAAAACTATGCTATAACTGAAAAATTTACTTACTTACTTACTACCATCAAAATCAAACTTTGTCTCGTAAATTCGAGGTCCTACGTCCTATCTCTGTGGAATTTTGTTGGTAACTGAGGAACCACGTGGGCGACGTGGCGGTTACACAGTACTGTATATGCATTTGAACCATCTAAGACTGCGCCAACTCACCCATGTAGCCAACTAGCCCCGGTCTCCCCTACTCGTGCGTTTCAGAACGCAGACGAGCATTGGAATTACAATACGGCTCAGTAATTTTTCCCGTAATTATCATATGAAAATATCTATGTGTACATCTGGTGCATAAAAAAGTGACTTTGTGGTATTAATCTGATGTTTATTAATAGAATTCCATTCATATTTATCGGTCGGGTTAATCCTCTAATTGCTGGGTCAGTGTATCTATATCTTACTGTTTGGAAAATGTGGTATTTTTTCCAAAATTGTTTTGCCAATTCTAACAGCTAAATGTGGCCATAAACACAAACACATACGCGCATGCACACAGGCATACACACTCACACACACATATACATACAATATACATATATATATATATATATATATATATATATATATATATATATATATATGTATATACATAACATATGTATGTACATATACAGTATATATATATATATATATATATATATATATATATATATATATATATATATATATATATATATATATATATATATATATATATATTACTGATAGGACCTCACTAAAACTAGGTGGTATCTAGTGGAGATATTTATTCAGGAAAAGTTACAAAAGTTACAAGCTTTCTAGGACTAACAGCCCTAATTGTCAAGTATCCGTAGAATGACGAGACACATAGTCCAGCTGTATTCATATGTGTATGGAGGAGAGGATTAAAGCCCTTGTTTTTCCAGTTCCGTATGCTGGCTTCTTTAATCCTTTGATTACCCTCTTTCTCCTGTGTGGCCCAACCCTCGTGACCTTGGCCTTTCTCTGCCTGTGGCTTCTTGTGGGTGTGCGTGGTCCATGTGATCTCTTGTGTATTTGTGTGTACTCTTGTCTATTATGGTGTATACGATTTTTCTTGATAGGCTATCTTCAAATCTGTTTCCAATATCACCTACCATTGCATTGTTTACGCATGTTGTGAAGGCATTTTCTAAAATCAGTGTGGCCATTTTGTTAGGGTTCCTGTACAAAAAATTAATATTTTCCCAGTCTATTTTGTGGTCTCTTTCCCAACAGTGCTTAGCAACTGCCGACGACTGATTGTAGTGCCTTATGTTTTGTTGATATTGTTTTCCTCGTTCTTTGCAGGATTTGCCGCTTTCGCAGAAGTAGTGCTCTTCACAGTCTAGACACGCTGCCATGTATAACCCGCTCTTACCTCTTCCCCCTCTATCGACTTTTTGTTTCTAACTATTTTATTCCTGATGGTGTTTTTTTTAACTGCCTATCCATTCCATTTGAAATTATCTAGCTTCCTGCTGATGGGTGTAATAGTGTTGTTGTCCGGGACTGTAATTATTTTCTTCCCTTTCAAATGTTTCATTTCTATCCCTTCCCTCCCCCAAATAGGGAAGGGATAGAGAAGGAAGCTAGATAATTTTAACTGATAGGCAGTTACAAAAACTCCACCAGGAAAAAATAGTTAGAAACAAAAAGTCGGTAGAGGGGGAAGAGGTAAGAGGGAGTTAGACATGGCAGAATGTCTAGACTCATCTTCTCTAGACCTTGCCTAGACTGTGGAGAGCGTTACTTCTGCGAGAGCGGCAAATCCTGCAAAGAACGAGGGAAACAACATCAACAAAACATAAGGCACTACAATCAGTCGTCGGCAGTTGCTAAGCACTGCTGGTAAAAAGACTACAAAACAGACTGGGAAAATATGAATTTTTTGTACAGGGACACTTAACAAAATGGTCCCACTGATTGTAGAAAATGCCTTCATAACATGCGCAAACGATGTAATGGCAGGCAACACAGGAAACGGATTTGAAGATAGCCTATCAAGAAAAATATACACCATAACCGACAAGAGTACACACAAAAACAAAAGAGATCACACGGGCCATGCATACCCACAAGAAGCTGGAGGCAGAGAAAGGCCAAGGTCACGAGTGTGGGGCCACACAGGAGAAAAAGGGTAATCAAAGGATTAGAGAAGCCACCTTACGGAATTGGAAAAACAAGGGCTTTAATCCATTCCCCCATACACATATAAATACAGCTGGATTACGTGTCCGGTCATTCTACGGGTACTTGACAATGAGGACTGTTAGTCTTCGAAAATTTGTAACTTTTGTTACTTTTCTGAATAAATATCTCCACTAGATACCATCAATTTCAATGAGGTCCTGTCAGTAATTGTATTAATCCACAGAACAATTGTGTAAGTGATAAAGTTAATAACCATATATATATATATATATATATATATATATATATATATATATATATATATATATATATATATATATATATACATACAGTACATATATGTATATTATATACATATACTGTACATATATTTGTATATATAGGTATGATATTTATTAACAGAATGCCATTCATATTTATCGGTCGGGTTAATCCTCTAATGACTCTAATTATCTAAATCTCGGGTTTGGAAAATGTAATGTTAAAGTAATTTTTCCCTAATTGTTTGGCCAATTTTAACAGATAAATGTGGCTATAAATACACATACACGCGCGCACACACGCACACACATATACATATATTTATATATTTACATACATATATACATTTATATACATTTATATATATATATATATATATATATATATATATATATATATATATATATATATATATATATATATATATATATATATATATATATATATATATATATATATATATATATATCATTCTAATACCATCTTCATACTATCTACCTAATCCTTCCTAGGTCTTCCTCTGATGCATTTTTCGGTTCGATAGGTATGTTACTTTGAAAACTCATTTTATATATTTATCTTTTCCTTTATAATATGAATGTATTTTTCTTTATATTAAAAAGATAGTATCTCAGGCTCTTTTTGTAAGAGAAGATTCTCACTGGCGTAGAATATTTGAAAATAACTTTAACAAAGAAGGTATTAATTGGAGTACATAATTTGTAAGTTCAACCCTAATACATTAAACCAACGACTCAAACCAAGATTTGAAAACAACTGAAAACATGTAATGGTTAGACCAGGAAAAATTTAAATAAGTATAATTCACCCACTATGTGAGAGCTCGGGGTAGTATTGTATATTTAATAAACAACATCCATCGTAATTAGCACTAACCCAACTATGGTGTTAAGATGACGATGGCAGGTGTTTTGTTTAGTAATACAACATCATTGTTTCAGAACAAACGTAATATAATGGATACGACAGACCACTTACTGGAGATGGCAAATTGCTTTTTGGTCATGGAACAAGATGCGCCATTTTTGAAAAGCGCAAGCGTCCAAGCAGACATATAATAGAATAAGTCTTTCGAAGTTGCCCACTGATCGACGTGTGCTTAGCAGATTATAATTATAATTACTGGGACGAGAGAAATTCACCAATGTAAAAATGTCCTCTTTTCGAGCACAGAAACTACAACTGTAGATTCCAAATCAATAATCCTCTGGAGTTTCCGTTGACTATAAATAGTCACTTATTTTTTCTTTGATAACTCGTGGTCATTTACTTAGTCTCGGCATATTGTAGTCGCGTAACAGCCACATTATCCCGGACGTCACAAAAGCATAGAAGTAACATTACCGACGTATTCTATAGACATACTACCAAACGCTCTGTTGATATATCTTATCAACAATCATTGTTATCCGTGTATAACAATATCATATCTACCTATTACATTATTACCATTATTAATTATCATTAAACATTGCAACCGAGTTACTGCAACAACTGTGTGTTTCATAACTGCAAAAATAATAAAATAAAATGCTACAAAAGAACACAAGGAAAACCCCTCTTTAAAGCTCTGTGGAGAAGAGAGCTGGAGCAGCTGCTAGACGTAAACTTCCGCAAAATAGTTTCCGAACGCTTTGGTTTACTTAGAATGAATATTTTAGGAGCACACCTGGACGCAGCACGAGGAAAAACGAGAAGATGAAATCCATTGTCAGAGGTAACGAAAACAGACGGTAATTGGAATGTTTGCGGAAGGAGAAATTACAGTGAAGACTGTTGATCACGATGCTGATGACAGCATTTAGTTTTTTACTGAGTGGTTGTTTTTTCAAAAGAAATAATAATACAATACTCTAAACAGAAGGCATGGCATTTTTACAAAACAGAAACAGTTCCTAAGATGCCGATGGTCTAAAGCTGTGGCATGTTGAGAATAAATATCCCCGACAATTGTTAACCATTTAATGGGTAATCGTTGTTTACGTGAAAAGAAAATGCAATGGAGAAAAACGTGAAAGAAATGTGTACAGGTAGTAAATATTTCTTTTGAGACGAATGATTCAAGTTGGAGCCTACTGATAATGCTGGTGATAGTACAAGGTATCATTTCTAGGGATGTTTGTTTACAAAGAAAACAAATGGACTATAGCCAGAACAGAGGATAAATATTAAATTTTAAATTTCTTTAAACACTACGACTACAGTGAGCTCTGTTTGATTAACTTTACTTCATGTTCAATTATATTATCGGCCCAAAACTGTCGTTTTACGAGATGGACTTGAAAATCTCTCTCTCTCTCTCTCTCTCTCTCTCTCTCTCTCTCTCTCTCTCTCTCTCTCTCTCTCTCTGGCTTTATTCTCTGCAGCGAAAACACCCAAAAACCACTTTTTCATTCGTATGTTTGCGAAAGGCTTAGCAACATATTTGCATAACTGTGAAGGGGATTATGCGTTTTTTCGTAAAAAAAAAATTAAACTTCTTGTATGTTTAGCAACAGCCACGGCATTTACTGAGGGAGTTTATGGGAGAAAGAGTGGAAGAGAGAAATGGAAGAGGGGTGAACTAAAAAGAGTAATTTCATGAATTACTCTTTTTAGTTCATATTGTTATCATTTAAAATGTGTAATCATTATTTTGGACTCGGTCTAAAAGACTATTACCTTGCAAAAAAAAAAAAAAGAATAAGCACAGAGAATAAAACTACAAAAAAGGATAAATAAAAAATATGAGTCATCAAACTTATGCACAGACACAAATACACACACATACGCTCACACACGCACGCACACACACACAGACACACACACACACACACACACACACACACATATATATATATATATATATATATATATATATATATATATATATATATATATATATATATATATATATATATATATATATATATATATATAATATATGCCAGTGACCTTTTACCAAATACGCATGTAATTGTGATAACCACAGAGCCCTCAGAACTTTTCGAATTCTTAACACTTTTCGGATACGCTTGTTACTACAAAGCCTTAGATCATCCAAATGCAAGAATTTATGCTTTTTTTTCTATATAAACAACGATTACCCGTTATATTATT
>NC_089757.1:11223769-11233769 GCF_040412425.1 Macrobrachium rosenbergii | reverse complement strand
TCCCAGAGTATAAGGAATTCGATATTAAACGATATTTTTATTTTAATATTTGTAAATATATAAAAAGTCACGTGTGTTTCTGTGTATCAAATAGAGTATTCATAATTAGCGAAATGTTACAAGCCTACCAATCAGCTATCGTGGTGGAGATGGGTTGATATAGATTCTAAGAACTGAATCTGAATTCGACAGGTACTGTGCATGTGCAGCAAAATCGATATTAAATATATACTTCATGATAGCCGAATTGTCAATGTTAGTCTACACTTGTTTCTTAAATTTAATTCCCTTTGGGGTAAGTTATCCCAGAGTTATAGTGAATTAGATGTTAAAAGATATTTGGTGGCTTAGCATTAGTGGATATATATAAATATATATACATATATACAATGAATAAAAAAAAATATATATGTATATATATATATATATATATATATATATATATATATATATATATATATATATATATATATAACATATATAACATTAGCGCATGTTTCACAGAAATAAATTTCTGACTTACACCGGGAACGAACCTTGGTCTTCCGAGTGGCAGGCCGAGGTTCGTTCCCGGTGTATCAGACACAGCCGTTTAAAAAAATAAATAATCGCATAAAAACTAGGCCACAAAGGTGAGGATATGTCTGTTCCAGCTCTAATGAATTGTACCTGAATTCGACAATATATATATATATAATATATATATATATATATATATATATATATATATATATATATATATATATATTTATATAGTGGGAATAGAAATTTTATTCTTCGTACTCAAGGAGGTAATTTGGGATTTAACGGAATATTCATTACTATTCCATGGAAACTCACTAGGAAAGTTCATCATGATGAATAATAATAATGTTAATACTATTCTGGACTCCCAGCGATACCCCGGAATATAATAATAATAATAATAATAATAATAATAATAATAATAATAATAATAATAATAATAATAATAATAATAATAATGCTTCGCCTTCTCAACTTGGCGTGTAAGTTTATTCGTTTCAGCTGGTAAATTCTACGAAGTTTGCCCCAAAGGGAGTCTTCTTCCAAAATAATAATAATAATAATAATAATAATAATAATAATAATAATAATAATAATAATAATAATAATAATAATAATAATAGGCCTAGATGCCGTGTAGGTTCCTAAAAATAATTCATCCCTCTATCAGAAGGTCTTCTATATAAGAATTTTAAATTTTCTGAGTTCTGCGCTTTCACACGGAAAGCGTCACTGAATAACTATACAATATTGCTACAGTAATCAAAGTAATGGCATTCCATTTGTGTTAAATGAAACAATTAACCATCCGTTTTATACCTGATAGTTTCATCGTAACTGGTTAATGGAAATTAATTAGACACAATAGTCTGTTACTGCTTTTATCAGCTTGCTGTATTTGTCCTCTCTCTCTCTCTCTCTCTCTCTCTCTCTCTCTCTCTCTCTCTCTCTCTCTCTCTCTCTCTCTCTCTCTCTCCCAGCTGGTAATTTCATAAGCTTTCTTCTTCTGTAAAAACTTCCATTTGCCTTTTCGTCTCTCGTTTCTGGATCTGAATTCAGAGACGTTCTATAAAGGTTTAACAGTAAGTAAATCATTATTAAAAATTGAAAACCCTTTGAATGCTCTAACATGATTAACTTGATTAAACTTCATTATAGAAGTATTTTTTCCATTAACAGGATTATCATTCATGTTATAATAAAAATTATAATCATACTGATAATACAAAATATTCCGAGGTTTACCCACGCTTATATAAAGTGATGAATCACTAAGCAGACGATAATATACAAGATTATAAAGACAATTCATCTCGTAAATCAACTGATCTCTTGCATAAATGGAACTGAATACAGACGAAATGTTACGCAAATACTAAATCAGATAGTTATTCATAATGAAAAAGGAGAACTGGACTAGCACAAGTAAAAGCCGTGGAGAAGGAAGGCAGTTTGATTCCCAATAGAGTGAGCTTATATGAAAAGTGTTTACATGGCTATTCATTTTACAAACGAAAACATTACCCCAGACTTTGTCTAAGATGCTTAGGAATCCCGAGTAAACAACAGCCGTAAGAAAGAATCCGAGTGTTTGATTGTTACGGACCAGAGAAGCAAACACACTTGATGTATTTCTTTGTTTACTTTTACTGATTAGCTGCACGGTAGTTCTTTCGACTAACTCATCCTTGGAACTGTGATATCGTGAACGTAAGACGACTTGAAATGCCGAAGAAAATGCCGAGGATTAGAAGAGCAGTACTTAAGAAATTAATGAGAAATGAAAATGTTGCTTTCCGTATCGATTTAGAGGTTGTCTGCGCTTTCAGGAATTTCACGATGCTGCTTGCTAATGAATGACTATAACGTCCAGGAACAGAACAGTTATTAAAATTTGCAACTGAAGTACCACAGTAAAACACTGATTCCCGTACAATTGTTACTACTCCAGCTGAATGAAATTATCAAAGTTCTTGGGGAGCAGGCAATTATCATCGTAACTCATATAAGAATGTGTACAAAATAAAGACAATTGCTCAGAAATTAGTGCATCTAATAGAACAGCAATTCACTACAGCGTTGTTAACTACAGGATGATTATATATATATATATATATATATATATATATATATATATATATATATATATATATATATATATATATATATATATACTGTATATATATGAATGAATTTTATCACATCACCGTGATTCATATACAAGCATTAAGCTACAAACGTCCTTTAATATCCAATTCACTCTACCTCGGAAATAATATATTTTCATATACGTTACCCGAGGGGAATTTTTTAGTTGATAATAAGTTCGTCGTCCCGTGGGCTCCAACCATGGAAGACAAGAACTCTGGACTACGCGCATTTACCACACGGCTAACAAGTTGGCCGTGAGGTCAAATGCGCGTCTCTGTAGTCCTGGGTTTTTGTCTTCCGTGGTTCGAGCCCACGACACGACGAACTAATATCAACTAAAAAATTTCCCTTCGAGTAGCATATATGTAAATGTATTATTTCAGTAAATTTTTTAATTGATATTTAAGAATCTACAACTTAATACAAGAATATATATATATATATATATATATATATATATATATAAATATATATATATAATATATATATATATAAACAGTATATATATATATATATATATATATATATATATATACTAATATATATACACAGTATATTGTCATTAATAAAATGGTCATGTGAATTTTTGTATGATGAATACGCATTTAGCTTGTAATTTTGTGCATATATATATATACTGTATATATACAGATATGTATATATATATATATGTAATATATATACTATATATATATATATATATATATATATATATATATATATATATATATATATATATATATATATATATATATATATATATTATAAATATTCGCTATTTGACCTCCCTTCCATGCCTCTTAGTAGAATAATAAATTAAACTTTTTTAAAGTAAAGGGGCAGACCTAGTAAGCTGTTCACATGAGAGAAGTTAGGCGGGAACCCAGAGGTTGTTTTCAAATAACGTACACTCCCCGCCAACGGGCAAGAATTTTAGCTTAGAGGCCCATAAATCAGGGACAGGTTTTGCTAAGACAGCCCTCAGAGGCACTGTTCTTACAGCTTAGTCTTCTTCGACCTGTGTACTGGCGAGTCTATTGTCATTTCAGGTCAGACCCTGGGTAGGAGGAGTTTGAAGCAAGCCGGGAGATGCTACCCCAGCAACAGGAGACTTCCTCAGCAGATATCCTAGGAGCAGGGCGTGTAAGCCCTCTCTCCCTGAGCTTGCTTTGTCTCTCTCCCTCTTTGTTCAACACGAGGGAGAAAATTGTTATTCCAATGGACCGAGGAATCTGATGCAACTGATCACTGCATTAGCTCACCTAGCGGTAAGTCTGAAGCTGACAATTACTCCCAGTTCTCTTTCCCTTCAACTGAAACTCTCATTTTCCTTGTTCAAATTTTCCTCTCTTAAACAGTCACTACGAAATCCTAATAAAACACATCCCATTTATGAAGTCATATATTCAGTGTAATTACTGTTGTCTAGTGAAATCACATAATTTATCCTCCATAGTGCTAAAAGTATCATTCTTGATATAAGATTCATCCCCTTGTGATTAAGTAATGACGAGTGAGAGTTTCTGTAGTGTAAGATTGTTATCTGGATACATCTTTTTCCAGAAGTGTGTACACCTTCGGCCTGAACAAATCCTCTTTTTTCGAGAAGAATCCAGATCATCAGTACCAAGAAGCCTCAATTCGACGTTCATTGCAGTCAACTGCCTTATAAAAGCGTTTTGAAGAGGCATATAAATCTGTCGCGTTCATTTCTATGTAGCATCGAGGTATTTTGTCTTGATTAGGACTAATAATTTGAGCTGCTGTTAGCTCCTGTAATAATCCATTTCCTCTTATTTTACTTTTGTTGAAGCTAGTGTTCCAGTAAGCTTGCTGAATTAATTCCTGTGGTTGGCAATAAACCTACATTCCTAGTTTCAGCTGGCTACCAAATCTATTCAGTATCTGTCCTTTAGAGATCAAGTTTAGCCTTGACAGAATTACGCGGGTCTTAGGTAAAGCAAGGAAATATAAATCCAGCTAACTAATTACTAAACTAATTAAGCGACCGACCCATGTAACAATATATATACAAGATTAGAAGTTTAACCTCGTATTCATCATGTGACAAATACACATAGCCTATATTAATTACAATTTATGTAACGATCTTATTTAGCAACGCTGTAGCGAAATTAAATTCTATTAGACGCACGAATTTCTGAGCAATTACCATTATTTTATCCACATTCTGTAAGAATTACGATTATGTTCGCCTGCTCCCTAAGAACTTAGCTCATTTCATTCCGCTGGAGTAATAACAAAAGTGATGTGGTGTTTCAGTTGCAAAGTCTATTAACTGTTCTGCTAATGGATGTCCAAACGCCAGAAGAAAAACCCAGGGATTAATATTACCAGCATAAAGAGGATCAACACAAGCCATCACTCGGATCCAATTAACCCTCGACATAAAGTGATGTGTTCAGACCATTTCAGCTCACAAGAACACACTGACGTATTACGAAATCTGTCCGGTTGCTCAACACTGAAAGCCCTGGAAATAAGAGGATGATAAAGAAGGACAATGTTCCATCACTTTCATTGGCCAATCCCTTCAAGAATACGTGTACATTTGCTAATTTTTGATAGTTCCATTTATAAGCTGTAGAACAAATGGCGTGCATTATATATATATATATATATATATATATATATATATATATATATATATATGTACATATATATATATGCACGTGTGAATGTATATACATATATACACACACATGTATGCACATATATAATGTATATATATACATATATATATACATACATATATATATATATATATATATATATATATATATATATATATATATATGTACATATATATACATACAGATATATATATATATATGTATATATATATATATATATATATATATATATATATATATATATATATATATATATATATATATATACATACATATGTGGTATGGTCATGTGATGAGAAGGGATGATATATATGCAGATGGAGGTGCCTGGTCGGAGAGCAAGGGAAAGAGCAAAAGCATGGATAGACAAACAATGCCAGAGGACGATATATATATAGGAAAGCAGTCAGAAACATCGACCCCCACATAGAAGTGGGAAAAGATGCAGAGAAAGAAGATATATATATATATATATATATATATATATCAACAGTAGGTTTCTCAAAACTATAATATAATGAAGGCAGGGGGAAGCAGGTCAAGAAAGTCATATTTATTCAATTGCAACGTTTCGATCATTTTCAAGCTACAAGTAATAATACCTAATTAGTACAATAAAATTAAGTGACAAATATTAAAATACACAATATAAATTACATTAAAACAAGCTACTTGGACCCATCTTCGCCGGTATCTTCATGTGCTCGCTGGAAGAGCACATGCTTGATACTTGTCCCCTAGTTACCATCCACTATTTTATAAGCGGTATATATTTGCACTTTTTAGAAGTCAGTTTGACGCCGAGAGGTTTTTAGCTATTAATTCATTTCATCCTAATATTAAATTTACGATCGAACATTGCATTTTTTAGATATTTTAATAATACATATCAAGGCTTCTACTTCTGTTTTCAGAAAAAGACATTTACTGGTCTTGGTACAAATTTTTATAGTTTTTGTTCTTTTGATTTTAAGATTAATTCAGTACTAACCATGCTTCACCGAGCCTTTGCATTATCCTCTAGTGATGAGAAATCACGGGATGAGACATGCTTTCCCACCCACTTGTTCTTTAAACATGTCTCCAGGTTCCAGAGTGATGTCTTCCTTTTAGATGGAGGTCAAAATTATACCAAACCCACTGAATATCGGTAGCAAGGGAAAGACCGCAAATGACCTCTTGTGTTATTTATAAGTGGATGGATGTAATTAGGAAGATCTTGAGACAAACAATTGTCCGAGATCGACGATGTGTTTGAACTGGCAAAAACTTTCAAATCCCGCCAACATAAGGTCATGGAGAAAAGCAAACATTCTATTCAGTACAACTTAAGGTTTTGGGCAGAGCCACAAACTTTTAGCAATTAATGAATCATTGTTTATTAAAAAACTGATGCAGAGAAATCTCTCGTGAACTGTTTAAGTCCTTCCTCTGCCTCCATACTCAACGATTCATATTTTTAACTATTGTTTTAATGTAATTTATATTGTGTATTTTAATATTTGTCACTTAATTTTATTGTACTAATAGGTATTATTACTTGTATAAAATGATGCCTGCTGGTTGGCCTCGAAACGTTGCAATTGAATAAATATGACTTTCTTGACCTGTTGGTGTGCTATCTATATATATATATATATATATATATATATATATATATATATATATATATATATATATATATATATATATATATATATATATATATATATATATATATTGCGCCCTGAAACAAGGTCAGTCGAGGTCATAATCTCTTTCTACATCTGTTTTAAGAACAATGTCATTTCATCTTATGCCTCTAAGATAATCCCCTTATTAAACCCTAAACGCCGATGCGAATTGTCGATTGTTAAAAAAAAAAAAACACACACACACATAAGTCACGCCCTAACTTCACATGCGCTTCATTGAGGATGCGGAGAAGGCAAGAAACTCCGCCCAAAGTAATGATGTCGCCAACGAGTCACTCAGGGGATGACGTCACTACTGCCAACGCCCGATATCATTTGCATTGCTATAAAAAAAAATATTACACCTGCCCCCCTTAACCAGTTTTGTTCATTTCAAATCTGACACTAAAATTCACAATAAATAAAAATGATACCACTTATGTACGCCCCTGCTTGACAGCAACGGTGTGAAATCCTTCCATTAAAGAAAGAGAGAGAGAGAGAAAAAAAAACACACAGAAATACACTGGCGCGCTTTCGCGTGTTTTACCACACACAAACGGTCAAGATACCGCAATTAAACGCACTGCGCACACTATCCTCTTCCCCAAACATTCCCCAATATGAACCAAAGTCTAGAAATACCTATAAACGCACCAAAACCTTGCGTCCCATGACGCATCATTAAACACACACAGATACCCTCGCTCGAGAAAGACTGAGCAGAGAGCCTTTCACAACTCCCCCCTAAACCAGATTGCTGAACCATCAAATCCCTATTCTGAGATGCCACTATCAGTATAACAACTACTATTAATAAGACATGTCTCTTAGGAAGTGTAACTTATAACCTTCGACTATCTATTCCTGTCTATTACCGCTGCCGCCAACTGTTATGCCCTAGAAACAAGGTCAGTTAGGGTCATAATCTCTTTCTGCATCCGTTTTAAGAACAGTGTCCTATCATCTTAAGTCTCTAAGATTCTCTGGTAGCAGTGGCCAGCACTGGGTCAGCGCATTCTTTCTCTCTCTCGTCGACTCCTCTCACTGTATCTATCCTCAAACAAAGGCCTACTGGAATAAAACGCCGAGATACAAAACTAGACTTTATTTGCAAATTTAACGAAAGTGTTTCAGCAAAAGCTGCAGTCATGAAATGGAGTTTCTCACACTCCATAAAAATGGAAATCATAACCAGCGAAAACTCAGACTCATAATCAATCGAATTAATGATTCTAGACCAACCACTACTAGTGACTAACACCCTGGTCACCAAACAAAATAAAAAGGTCATGATTATTCTAGACCAAAATAAATCTCATATAGCATGTTAAAAGAACACCACTTCCAAAATATTCGTCCTCACAGGACTCAACCAGAATTCCTGTTAAAAGAAACACTGCTTATATCCAAACCTGAGATGGTGTATAAAAAAAAATAGACACTTAAAACGGAAAAATGCATAATGGAGAACAAAACGGAAAAATGCATAATGGAGAACAGAGGGGTTTCACTGCAACGTAAAATGGGTATTCCAAATAATGTCTGAAAAAGAGATGTGTTAATGAATTATCTTACATTCTATGGCCATGGAAACCATTCCTCACAGTGGCTGTTCCTATTCACTAACACAGCTAAAAGGTGATCACACCAGCCGCAAATCGAAGTGATACCCATTGTATGGTTCCTCTATAATATACACATTGGAGAGTGCACCACTTATGCAAACACTCACTTAATAACCCCTCCCTTGAAGCGTGACGTCACTGTCAAGCTCAGTGTTCGAAGGACTACGCCTTCTGAATTCACAAATATAACAAAGCTTCCATCAATCTGTCACGTTGTCCCCATGCATCTGGGCCATGATCGGAAGGCACAAATGAACGCATCAGATAACCACTGTATCTAACCGTGGACAATACCAACGTGAACATAAAAGTCACCTGCACCGGACACACCTTTTCACAGGACAGCAATTAGCCAGCTCCAGTCTTAATATATATATACACAGTATATACATATATAAATTATATATATATATATATATATATATATATATATATATATATATATATATATATATATATATATATATATATATATATATATTATAGTGAAGATCGTGATATATAGAAAGAAAAACTTAAAATGTAAATTTTATACTCTCTTCTTAGCTAATGTTCCAGAGATAATCTTCACAAAAGCGTCAAAAGCCAGAGAAGAAAGATCATAAAAAAATTTTCCCTAAGAAAACGTTGGGAGAGAAAGAAAATGAAAAGAAAATGATAATTCCGAGCATGGCGAAAGGGCTGAAATTACTATACAAGACAAAGGATTTTATGCAGATGAGCCTTGCGTCGTAGGATATGCAAAGAAGGGAGGAAGTAAAACAAGAAATGTTTTAAAGAAATGTCAAGAATATTTTATTTGGTCTAAATGAAAATGGTCCATAAATTAAAAAAAAATTGTTTTCGAGAACTCTGAGTATATCAGACCCATCTGTTAGCAGAACTCAAATCCAACCTTGCGCAACAATGACAAAAGTAATCGAATGGAACAGTGAAAATATTGCTCCAATGTTAAACCTACGAAGTTCGAGTCCTACATCTTTTAAGTATTAGCGACTGAAAAAAGGGTATCAATCGTTAAGTGAAACACATTGAAAGATATAACACACAATTCCCATTGGAGCAAAAGCGGTCTCATTTACTACAAATGAAAAAACTGTAATTTTAAGTTTCGATGAAAAATTTAACAGTAATAATTGGTGTTACAGAAAAGGTATGCATTAGTTGGGTGAACCACGTGACAGTGTGGATTCTTATGTTGCAAGTCCTTACTGGAAAGTGAAAACAACCCATTTATTTTGACTATGATCAATCAAACGTTACGAAATTGCCATAAGATATAAAAATAAAGGTGGAGGCTGTAAGGTATCCTATAGTTCCAACTGTTCGAGTTTGAAAACAAGACTTCATTCAAGAACCCAACTGCAAT
>NC_089757.1:11193769-11221269 GCF_040412425.1 Macrobrachium rosenbergii | reverse complement strand
CTTCCTCACAATTTTGTTGGATACACCTATCTTTACAAGCCCATATCCGATTTTGGAAATAAATTAAAACGCTTTTTCACATTCCTTTGCAAGGATTCGAACTAACACACAAGATTCCAGGATGGACGCACTAACCCCCTCTCCTACAATGGAGGACATAAGTCTAGTTTAACTCACACACACACACACACATATATATATATATATATATATATATATATATATATATATATATATATATATATATATATATATATATATATATATATATAAAACTTCATGAATTCCTGGGCTGTTTGTTAGTATGTTTCGCCAAAACTTGTCTTGCGCTGGTTCAAATCCAACCATGGATGTAGCCCTGTGTTGATTAGCATTGTGGCTACTGAAAATACACAGATTATTTGCTTAAAGGTTGTGCATAAATATTCTCAGTGATGGGTAATATACATAAATGAATAACGACAAACACCTCACACGCCTCACCATCCATATCGATATTAAAGTCATACACGCTGAAAAATCACACTGCCATTCGTTTAATATTAAAAAAGCCTGTTGTGTTGGGAGAAAACACACACACACACACACACATATATATAAAATGTATGTATATATGTATGTAAGTATGTATGTGTGCGTGTGCGTTCCAGCATTACTCTGAAATGCATTGAGCAATTTCAACCAAACTTGGCATACATATGGCTTACTATCTAGAAAAGAGTACTGTGTAGGACAGACATCACTAACACTAAAGGGCACCAAAGAGGGTGAGAGTGGGAAGGGCTTCCCTGAAACGGGGCTGCTTCTGCCCATGACTTAGTAAATAAATAAACACAAGAATTTATCATGCCTCATTTCGGTATACATATGACTTACTATCTGGAAAAGAATACTGTGGTGGGGTTAAGACATCACTGGCACCAAAGGGAGTGGGGGTGGTAAGGGGGTGACACGTAAAAATAACCGAAAACGACAGATATTTGTGTCTAACCCACAGTTTTTGAGGTCGCTGAGATGAATGGTGATACTCCTGATGCCCTTCAAGTCCAAGTTCAGCCCCAGTAGGAATGGAGGGTGAAAAGGAGTGAAAAATAAAATTTCAAAAATGCTGGGCAATGTAAATGAAGCAACTATCTTACCAGGAAAGAGAGAGAGAGAGAGAGAGAGAGAGAGAGAGAGAGAGAGAGAGAGAGAGATTATCGGTTGTCATTCAGAGCTTTCCCGGGCAGCACAGGGTTGGTCAGCTAATATATATATTATATAAAATGGATGTATATATGTATATGTGTGTGTTCCAGCATAACTCTGAAATGCATTGAGCAATTTCAACCAAACTTGGTATATATATGACTTACTATCTAGAAAAGAGTACAATGGGGATAAGACATCAGCAGCACTAAAGGACATCAAAGGGGGTGGGGGTAAGAATGGCTTCCCTGAAACAGAGGTGGTTCTGCCTGTAGACTTAGTAACTAAATAAACTCTATGGGTTTTTCATACCTAATTTCGTTATACATATGACTTACTATCTGGAAAAGAATATTGTGGGGGTAAGACATCACTGGCACCATAGGGGATGGGGGTGGGAAGGGGGTGACATGTAAAAATAACCGAAAACAACAGATATTAGTGTCTAACCCATAGTTTTTGAGGTCGCTGAGATGAATAGTGACACTCCCGATGCCATTTAAGTCGAAGTTCAACCCCAATAGGCGGGGGGGGGGTGAGAAGGGGTGAAAAATAAAATTTCAAAAATGCTGGGCAATGTAACTGAAGCAACTATCATAACAAGAAAGAGAGAGAGAGAGAGAGAGAGAGAGAGAGAGAGAGAGAGAGAGAGAGAGAGAGAGAGACTGTTTATCGGTTGTCATTCAGAGTTTTTCCGGCAGCGCCGGGTTGGTCAGGTAGTATTTTATATAAATATATACAACTTTTACCGAGTAGGTTTCATAATTCTAAGGGAACTTCACTCCAGTTCAATCTTTTTATGTCCTGTCACTAAAATTAAATATGAGCTTTAAAGTATGGATATAATTATTAATTCATTATTTTTTTTAGCGAAACCCACATATGTCCTTGTTCTCTACACATATTCTCTACCGTCTTGTAAAATTTCAATCCTTCACTATTTTCGTTTGCGATTTCTGGGTGTTTAAATGTAGTCACCTGTTATGTATAAAGCATATTATCCAATTATAACTATTAAAAAAATGTTTTTTACATTTCAGTTATTCGTGTATGCTCTTTATAATTTTTTGACACTTGTCATTTATTCTCTAGACGCTTGTGAGGAAAGATCATTCCATTGGGCCTTGTTGCATACGAACGTATGCAAGTTGTAAACATCATCGATCATGAATCCAATCATAAGCTCTTCAACTCGAATGGAAAGGGCCAACCTTTAAAGCTTCTTTTCAAAAGGCAATTCTTTCATCTAGACGGCTTTTAAGGATGAAAGGCAGGAACTACTCACTCTCCTCTGATCAGATATAAATGTTATTCAGAACTCATATTTAACTGATCGCTATTTCGTGTGATGCTCAAGTACGCACGCGCGCGCGGTGGTAGATTATTAATGATGTTCCACATGGAGTGTTTACGCTCGCTGCCAGGTATACAAACGAGGACCTCCATTACGATGTTTGTTTTTGTAAACATTACGAAAAGATAATTGAGAAAGGTAACTGGATTGAATACATGATTCAAAAAGACTTGATTTGAAGGATTCTCTCTCTCTCTCTCTCTCTCTCTCTCTCTCTCTCTCTCTCTCTCTCTCTCTCGTTTAGTATAAATAAAATGATACACATTATATATATATATATATATATATATATATATATATATATATATATATATATATATATATATATATATATATATATATATACTGCAAAGTTAGGCGGATGAATGTCAAAGATATGAAAGAGAATTGGAATGTCTACGTAAGCCAAACGGAGGCGAAGGGAGGGGTGGGCGGGGGGAGATTGCATGAGGGAATTGTGGAGCCGACCCTCATTTAAGGAAGAGAAGTGTAATACTGAAAGCACATGTAAAAAAAAAAAAAAAAAAGTGTTGAAACCACTGAGATGAATTGATTGTGTAGTATATGTGGCATAAGAACAAATGAAAAAGGGTGAGGAATGTGAACATACGCAGCAGTGGTGGTAAAATGGCTAGCGTCTTGAAAACACAGATTAGACTGTTTTGAGATTGTTCCGTTGTGTAAAGAGAACGGAAAACGATATTGGAGAAAAGTCTATAATTTGAAACTGTTAGAAAGGCTGAACCGAGGAAGACCTAGAAACTCCTGGACAGATGGAAGGGAAGCATTGGAAAAGAAGGCCCTTCTTACCCAGGAAGCCCACGAGAGCAAGGAAGATAGGTGAATGTATTGGGATTTGCAGAGGTGCTGATGAACAATGAGGTTCATCCCAGATTTTTCGGTTATATTCTGTAAAACTCGTTGTGTTCTTCCAATAATCATATGTTTGTTTCCATGTAAAGATATATACCATTATATATATATATATATATATATATATATATATATATATATATATATATATATATATCGTGAAGCTACAGATCCATTTATCACCTATAAATTCCCCTTCGTTGATAATTCCCCATCGGGGATATTCCCGAGGTAGCGTGAATTTGATATTAAGCGACATTTGTAGCTTCATGATTGTATGTAAATCACGGTGTGATAAAAATTTCATATATATATATATATTATATTATATTATATTATATTATATATATATATATATATATATATATATATATATATATATATATATATATATATATATATATGTATACTCTGAAATGATTGCAAAAAAAAAAAAAAACATAAAATTATGATTATTTTTACCTTTAAGGCTTGGGGGATTCATAAATTAAAAATTTGCGTGTGTTTTTGAGACTGCTGATTCTTCAGCCAAAACCTACAGCATTTAAATTATTATTATTATTACTATTATTATTATTATTATTATTATTATTATTATTATTATTATTATTATTATTATTATTATTATTATCTAATTAGTGTTTTTGGGCATCCGCAGTACAATATATATTTACTGAAGTCATAATGACAGAGACCACGGAAACCCAAAACACCAATTTGCTAATAATAATAATAATAATAATAATAATAATAATAATAATAATAATAATAATAATAATAATATAATAATAATAATAATAATAATAATAATAATAATAATAATAATTTACACGGTGGCGGTTTCGGCTGAAGAATCAGTAGTCTCAAAAACACACAAATTCTTTGAAGTTATAAATCCCTAAACCTTAAATGTAAAAATACTCATAATTTTATGGTTTTTTTTGCAACCTTTTCTGCTGAAAAACTTTCAAAGTATATATATATATATATCCTAAAACTTAATTGCATCACAAACAAATAGCCCTTGGACAGACTAGGACAGAAGAAAAAAAAAATGAAAAACAATAAGTCTGGAAAAATGAAAGCAAAAGTCAAAGATCGGTAGTCGACGGAAAGTGAAATAAATTAGTCTTGTTATGGAGTGTTCGATCAATAACAGCACCCTTATGGCTCTGGCAAGGCTAAATTAGCTCACCTTAGTAGGTCATTGGATGTTTGTGGGCTTCTGTTTACAGTTTTTGCATAAAAGAATGATATAATGCTTGTAAGTCTTCTGTTGGAATCAAGTATGCACTCAGATTCAACTTTTCTTATGAATACAAAAAACACGTCAATACCACTCTTGTAGTGTCATAACAGTAAGCGTAAAATTGACTGTGCCTGGCAAAAATTTAGGATAGTAAGTGTGATTATGGAGAAAGAGAGTGAAAGAGCATTTTTGGGGCTGAATGAATCTCTACCTGGCTGAGAGAATGAAAAGGGTGGTTATGCTAAGTGATTTGAATGCAAAGGTTGGCGAGACAGAAAGAGGTGGCATTCTTGGTAGGTATGGACCGCTTCGATGAGTGAGGATGGAATCTTGTGAAAACTCTTTCGGAGACGGGCTTGTCTATTGAAAATACACGAATCCAGAGGCGGATACTTGGCTGGAAGCATAATTGTTCATTATCTAGCTAACAGAAATTAGTTTTTGCAAGTGCACCTAACCCATAGACTTTCATAGCTTGGAATTTTGAACAACAATGATTTGTCACACTAATACTGCATAGGAGCTTTCTATGTGCACTCTAAACGACTGAAGCTTTGATAACCTGCTAAGAACTGCATAAAAAATTCTGATCGCTAACGACCTTCCTCACAGAGAAGGGTTGAAAATGTAGCAATAAATGTAACTAAGACAAAGGAGTTTTATACGGACTTAAATACTGCATATCAACAGATGGGTTAAAACTGATTAAGGTTAAAGATACTGATGTGGAAGTAGTTTATAACGAGTATGTAAAATTTAAGCCTGGAGCCGTAGCATTAGAGGTGAATGTTTGTTAGTGTGGGAGGGTAAGAATCGAGAATAAGAGTATTAGCTTGTGGGATGACAAAATTAGAGGGTTAGTGAAGGAAAAAAGAAGACTGCAGCATTGTAAAAGATGAAAACCTCAGCCCTCCCGAAAACGTGAGTGCAAAAGATAGATAGACAACAGATGGGTAAATGAATAACTCTGAGCATCTACTTAACAGAGAAAAATAGGTTGTACGTGAGGAAAGTAAATGCAAATAGAAAGGCTAATGGTTAAATGGATTTTGAATTAACAGATGAAAATGGAGAGATGCCGTCTGAGGGAATGCATCCTTGCATGGGAAGGGAGATTATTTAGAAGAGCTGTTGAATGTGGAGGACAGAGAAGTAGATCCGAGCTATGCCGAAGTTGAAGGGGTTAGCTTAAGTCTGATAATGCCTGTTAATATAACTTCTGGGGATGTACACAAAGTAGTTAAGAGGTCGAAGACAGGAAAGAAGCTAGGAATTGTTGAGATAAAAGGTGGGGGGATACTACAGAGTTGTGGTATTGTTCTGATTCAGCATCTGGCCAAGTTATGCAAGGTATTTCTAGATTGGGGAAAGCTTCAAAAGAAATGGGTAATTGAAACAATCATACCTTAGTGAAAAGGTAAAACTAACAGGAGTTTCAGTGAGTATTATAGGCACATAACGTTACTCGTTTGCCGGTATTGCATATGGTAGTAACTTGATTAAGAAAGTAAGACAGATCACATAAGGACTGACAGGGGAAGTGTAGTGTAGAATTGGACAAAGAGGAGAGTTTGCAGATCAAGCGTTTGTTATTAAACAGTTGTGCAAAATGTTTTAGAACAAAAGAACCTACAAATATCCTACGAACGAACTAAGAGAGGTAAAATATGAAAGGTGCTGAGGATATATGCGGTAGAAAGCAATATGTTGAAAGCTTGAGTCTTTTATGATGAATGCAAAACACATGGTAAAATATGTAGATTGACGAGTACCCTGTTCAATGTAAAATGTGGGTCAGAGACAAGGGAGCGTTATAGTTCCATGATAATTTAATATCTTTATGGATGGAGGGATGTGAGAAGCCAGGGAAAGGACATGGA
Source organism: Macrobrachium rosenbergii (assembly GCF_040412425.1). Lineage (NCBI taxonomy): Eukaryota > Metazoa > Arthropoda > Malacostraca > Decapoda > Palaemonidae > Macrobrachium > Macrobrachium rosenbergii. The sequence continues at coordinate 11,214,725 of NC_089757.1, read as the reverse complement.
AAATAGGTACAGTTGTGAGATGAGAAAAAGGGTCAAATGGAATATAAAGTAGTTGATGCTTGTTGACTACATTGTTGAGTGTTGGTAGCGAAGAAAACTGTGGAGAGACTGGTGGAAGAGTTTGAAAGAGATTTTCGGACGAGAAATCTGAAAGTAAATATGAAGAAGAATAAATTTGTTGGTAAACAGAAACCAAGAAGATGAAACAATGAATAATATGGACGGTAAAAACATGGAAGCAGCTGATCCCAAGGGCGGGAAGGCTGGGGGGGCCTTGGGAGTGAATATTTTATTACATTTAATTATCATAAGCAGACCGTGTGGAACAAGTCAAAAGGACCAATAACCTAATAAATAAAAAACTTCTGAAGAACAAAAGAAAAAAAAAACCCAAATATTTCAAAGGAAAATACATTACTGTGCTAATAAAAACAGACCAATAAAAGTAAACATCTGAAGGTAAATAAAGATGAGCTGTTTTAGAATAGAGTTAACCGAGTTAAGAGTAACTTATATGGGTTGTAACTAATATAGAATGAAGAAAGGCTAAAACACACCCAACAATCAAGCACACAAAAAGACATCCAAAATTAGCTAAAACTGCCTTCAATTATGAAATATGGAAGACCCAATGCATCTATCTATCTATCTATCTATGTATCTATCTGTCGATATATGTATGTATCTGCATGTATATAACTCAGCTAAAGCTATGCCTAGCTATCTGTACGCATCTGCTTCATTCTAATTAGAAAAATTGTAAGACTTTGTCTATCTTTCTTTTCATCTCAGCTGAGTCTACTCGATATCTTTCTATATCCATCTGTTTCAGATAGCAAACTATGTGAAAGTTGTATATGGCGAGAAAAGCAAGGTTGCTGTCACTGGGCCACCATCCTAACAGTTACAATTTCATTGATGTGACGTGCTGTCATGTTGTTTTTCAACCATGCTGCGGCAATAGGAATATTGTTGTCCAGTTTCGTAACCTCGTTAAAGGCCGTGTTTGTATTGGGTTTACGAAAGATATTGCCTTTGAAGGCTAACAATTCTGTTATTTGTTCATGGTGCGTTGATATAAACAGCAGAACGTGTTCTAAAATACCGCGTTCCTTGCCCAGCACAATGGGGTCACATTTGGTTTAGTCGTTTTAAGCTTTGGTTTACTATTCCCAAATCGCCTAGAATTCAAGTGTTGAATTTTATTTATTACCCTGATCAAGGAAGAGTAAAAACAATTAAGTTACGAGTTTTGTTTATGGCTTATTTCTTTTTTATAGATAGAAATAGTTTTATCGGAATGGTAAAATTCTTGGACACACACACACACGCACACACATATATATGGTGTGTCACCTTTACAGACCCTCCTTTCCCTGTCACGCTATTAAAAGAAAATGCAACATCACCCTCATTATTGCCACAACGGATCTTCTGAACTACGAGCACATACACTTTGAGCGGGAAAATTCCGAATTTTTCCCAACAATACTTGAAATCCCCCATGAAACGTCTCCTTTCACGAGAGCTTTCCATAAACACACAGCCACGAAGTACAGGCAGCGAAATGTATCGCCGCGGCGCGTGCCAGAGAGCAAGTCTCCTCGGAGCGCTGTCAGAAATGGGTGTTTTCTAAATGATTGTCGTCTTCCGCGGCTGCTCCTCGCATCGAATACCTCTTTCTTTTCTTCCCTGCAGTCGGTTCCTGTTGCCTGTTTCCTGGATGGAGAAAAATGGATGTTTCTCGTGCGAGGCAAAGCCAATTCGTCCTCCATTCGCTTTTAAACGTCCCTTCGGGGAGTCAGTCGAGAACTCGATGCTCCTCTTCCTCCGTCTTTTGTTCCGTAACAATTTCCTGGTACTTTCCATGAGACTCCAATCTCTTTTATTTTCTTGCCTCCTGACTTTCGTTTCCGGCGGCGTATTGTAAAGTTTCTCTGTGCCATGAACGTGCTCGTATGATACTCTTTGAGGTTACTGAACGGACAACGGCATTAGGCCTACCTAGAAAAAGTAAGTAAATGAAAATAAAAAATAAAAATTCATATTCTCGATTGTCACATTCTGCCTCACATAAAGTCATTAACTCTTGGCAGGTGTTCTTCGTACATAAAAAAATTAATGTTAAATGCTAAAGATAAATCAATATGTCTTTATTATGAAAAGAGAAATCACTCTGAAGCGAACCCAATGGACTTCGGATGCATTGTTCACTTCACATCTTACATTATTTCCTGTACGAAATAATGTAAGGGGTGAAGTGAACAATGCATCAGAAGTCCATTGGGTTCGCTTCAGAGTGATTTCTCTTTTCATAATAAAGACATATTGATTTATCTTTAGCATTCAACATTAATTTTTTTATGTAATAAAAATCCACAATTATATAGTAAACTTACTACTATGTAAAATATAAAAACTTTTTATATTTTACTTAGTAATGTAGTTTACTATATTATTGTGGATTTTTATTACACGAATTGTTTTTCACGAGATTGTGAATTCCTTAGCAGAAGACACACAAGCACAACATTGCTGTTCTTTACATTAGTGTTATATAACAAAGCCTAATATTATATCTTGAAACTAGTATGTTGTTGAAGATCGTAGTTACGAGTAAATCAAGAGAAAAGAGAAAGAAAAGTTTTAGAGTAACGTAATAACTTGGAGATGGTATACACATTACAGTGTACAGCTTGTGTGTGAGAGAGAGAGAGAGAGAGAGAGAGAGAGAGAGAGAGAGAGAGAGAGAGAGAGAGAGAGAGAGAGAGAGAGGGGTATCTGACTGAAAGGAAAAATAAATTTACATATTCTGAGCGTTAACATTACACTACTTATCGCGCTAACCATGATCTTTATAATAATAATAATAATAATAATAATAATAATAATAATAATAATAATAATAATATTAATAATAATAATAATATTATTATTATTATCATTATTATATCATTATTATTATCAACAGTAGTAACAGAAGTAGTAGTATTGCAACTGTAGATTTAGTTACGCTCCACGTAATATCACATCATAAGAACCTCAACAAAAGCGTGAAATTGTGGTTTCCGCAGAGAGAGGGAGCGAGTGTGTCTTTCTTTGCAAAATGGTCAGCGAAATGACGAGATATTTTGCGTCGGTCGTCTTTTCAAGGTTTCATGCGAACTTTTGGTGAGGCTTCTTACAAGGATTCCCCAGTTCCTCTAGTTATTGAACTGTCTGTGCCCGCATGAGCGTGTGTGTGGATGCATGTGCGTACGTGCGTGCAGGCGTTGGTGGTCACTCTCTGAAGACTTTTATTTGTGGAGGCGTTTCGAGTTAGGTCAGTTGCGCCGAATTTCTCATGATTTTTGTGCCGGTCGGTAGTCGTTTATTTTTTTTTTTGTTTCAATGTTACTGTATAAGTTTGGCGTGTCAGTACCGTTAGGTCTGTATAAGTATTTCTTAAAACAAAGAGCATACAAGCACTGAGCACTGACAGGCGGATTAAGTTAATCTTGAAAACCTTGCCCGACAATGTTGCCTGACAGCTTACCAACCAATGGACAGATGTAGATGTAGCGACTATGTAACTGGTTGACATTCGCCGAAAGCATCCATAGACGGATTAAAATGACATCAATAAGTGGCTAGATGGGGCGACCGGCCGTGGGCCACAATGTTGCCTGAGAGCTCATTGATGGACACAGCAGAGATGTTGGCATTCACGAGTGGTCATAACTCGACCACATCTTCAAAGTAAAACTTAAAATCTCTTCCTCTGTATTACATATAAAAGCGTTACCTTTATTTATAAATACATAAATGCACAAATCTTCGAGTATACAGTACTCTTACTGTAAGCCGAGCAATAGGTGACGAATGGATACGCACAAAAGAAAGATTCTTGCTTTCTGAAACGTAGAGTCTGCAAGCACGCAGAAAACGCGACGTTCTGCAAATATCACTGCAGAACTGAAACAACGATGCTTGTACAACTTCCGATTAATTTAGTGAGCGGAAAAAATAGCGAAGGCCTTAGGTGAATAACATAGATTCCATACAAAACCTTCGTGAGCGTCATAAATTTTAACTTACATAGGCTGATATGTCAACATATTTTTGTATCAAATACTCAAACATTTATTATATATATATATATATATATATATATATATATATATATATATATATATATATATATATATATATATATATATATATATATATATATATATATATATATATATATATATATATATATATATATATATTCACTATACAAAAAGATATCCAGTCCTTCCTATCTTTTACCTCTGCATTAATCAACGAGCTACTAGTAATGGTCTTAGTGGATTAACGCCGTCACATTCAATTCCATCTAAATAATGGACTTCCTCAGAATGCTATAAGCAAAGAGGCTTCGCATTGATCAATCTGCCTCTTCTTCATCTCCCTGTCTTTCAAATTTACTATCAGCCTCTCTCTCTCTCTCTCAAACTCAATATCATCTTCAATTTCTCCGTCCCTTTCGAGTGCAATATTTCCTTCTTTGTCGTTTCTGAAATTTAAAATCACCAACTCTCTCTTGCTCTATCCTAGCTCCTTTTTAAATTAAGCACACTTTCTCTCTCTCTCTCTCTCTCTCTCTCTCTCTCTCTCTCTCTCTCTCACACACACAAACACTGACTTTACTCTCGAAAAAAATTCAGGATCGCTATATCCCTTACAAAGTTCCATCAAGGAGATGATAGTAATGCAGGATTATTGAGCTGCAGCATCAATCACATCAGTCGCCAGGTTTTATTCTTAAATACATACATAAATACATATATATATATATATATATATATATATATATATATATATATATATATATATATATATATATATATATACTGTATATATATATATATATATATATATATATATATATATATATATATATATACATATATATTTATATATAAATATATACTGTAAATATACATATATATGTATATATATATATATATATATATATATATATATATATATATATATATATATATATATATATATATATATATATATATATATATATATATATATATATATATATATATGACTTTTTATCACATCACCGTGATTTTATATACAATCAGTAAGCTACAAACGTCCTTTAATATCAATTTACTCTACCTTCGGTAACATATATGAAAATATATTATTTCCGAGGTAGAGCGAATTGATATTAAAGGACGTTTGTAGCATCTGATTGTATATATATATATATATATATATATATATATATATATATATATATATATATATATATATATATATATATATATATGAAAGTGAATGTCTGTATACTATTTTATTTGTCCACTACAGAAACCCGAACCGCTTGACAGACCCAGACAAAATTTTGCACACGGCCTCTATGTCACCCTAGAAAGGTTTATAACTCAAAATCAAACCCCTACCCGTGACAGACATACAAACACAGACAAAACAAATTAAATTTTCGTTTTCACGTCACCTCTTCCCTCAGCTCTGTATGGATTAATTCTCATTTGTCACCTGACGCTCCACCTTTAATTCCCTGCGCTGTCCGACGTATGGTTAACCTACAATAATAAATCCAAATCCCCTATAACATAAATTTTGTATCAGAATTTATGTGAATTTTTATCATAATCTATGAGAATTATTAATATTATTGTTTATTACCTCGATAAAATCAACATTGAAAACCTATAGGGCATAAAAACTAAAGGAACACGACGAAGTTCCAGCTACTGTACCTTTCCACTGCTACGTGAAAGGAATCACTCATGAAACTCCTCCCACTGCAAACCTTATAATCAGTTTAATACATCCAAAAAATTAAACTGATGTGTTTGACTGTATTAGAATTCTTTCATTCAGTCATACAGCAATGTAATTCAAAATATAACTTCTACCACCACACCAGTCAGACCTTACAATTGTCGCCACGGAGAAAAGTAGTAGCCTAACAGACCAAATGTTTCTGTGACAGGCTTACCTGCTTATTAAAAAATTACTCACGTCGAAATTACCACATTTTTTTCAGTGCTCATCTAAAGCCAAACGTATCTTAATCATACCCTGACAATAAAATACAAATTCTTAAGTACTCTGAGGTATTACCATCATCATATCTAAGTACTTAATCCACTAAAAAAATCACCACATATCGACAATTTCTATATTAGACCATTCAGACATCGGCCTACACGTTCTCTCAGAAACGTCAAAGGAAACTGAAATGCGTTCGTTAACACATACAGGAAACCAAAAAGCAGTTGCAGCTCTTTTTACGGCGTCTAAAATTACATTTGTGATAATAATTTAATGTTTATATAGCCAACGGACTCCGTATCTCGAGTAGCTGCTGGCTAAGACTGACGTCAACATGTACGATATTTGCCTTTTTTTACTCATTCAAATGCGAATTTCCTCATTAATTCATTCGTTTCTTCTTCGATTTTACCTTCGGAATTCGCCATAGTTACTGCTTCATGACGTTACGGTGACACGTATTCCTTATAAAGTCGGTTTAAAGGAGGTCTGAAATTAATTATCGTGTAGTTAGGCAATACTACCACTACCAAACTTCACCACAGAGCTACTCTCTCTCTCTCTTCTCTCTCTCTCTCTCTCTCTCTCTCTCTAAGTCAGCACTCAATCTGGAGCGGAATTTATCAATGAGGTTTTTAACTACTGCAAGTAAATTCATGCTTGCAATCTCGTTCTCTCTCTCTCTCTTTATCTCTCTCTCTTATTTATAAAATCCCTTTATGAATGGGGTTAAACAACATCAAGTCATACTAAAATAAACCCGAGAATGTTTGCCACTACAAGTCCATCGTTTTCTCTCTCTCTCTCTCTCTCTCTCTCTCTCTCTCTCTTTCGTTATCTTAATCAGATAAGTGCCAGGATATATGTACAGTTTTAAAGTAATGAATTCAAGACAGAATTATTAATCACAGGAGAGAAAAGTATTTTCAATGACAGTACACATATTTTACACGACAAAACAATTCAAAGGGGATGAAGGAAAATTTAAAAGCCTGGCGCGTAAATTTGTAGCATTGATCTGACCCATCTTCTATCTTGAATTATACATACAGTAGATTATGTAGACTCGCTTCTCCTTACCATCTTACGTCACTAAGGACCGTTTTTTCTACAAATCCTCTCTCTCTCTCTCTCTCTCTCTCTCTCTCTCTCTCTCTCTCTCTCTCTCTCTCACGAAGCGTGAGTAATGGTTAACAATTGATTAACATATTTTCCATCTTTATTTCACTGAGCTATAACAGTTCTTGAAGAGAAAATAACTACCTTTGAGAACATGTAGATGACTAATTATTTGTTTTTTGTAAAACAAAACTATTGTGCCGGCTTTGTTTGTCCGTCGGCGCTTTATTCTGTTCTCACTTTTTTCTGTCCGCACTTTTTCCGTCCGCCCCCAGATCTTAAAAACTGCTGAGGCTAGGGGGCTGCAAATTGGTATGTTGATCATCCACCCTTCAGTCATCAACCATACCAAATTGCAGCCCTCTAGCCTCAGTAGTTTTTATTTTATTTAAGGTTAAAGTTAGCCATAATCGTGTTTCCGGCAACGATATAAGATAGGCCACCACCGGGCCGTGGTTAAAGTTTCATGGGCCGCGGCTCATACAGCATTATACTAAGACCACCGAAAGATGGATCACTTTCAGTGGCCTTGATTATATGCTGTAGTGGCTGTAGAGAAAGATCGATTGCGCCGAGAATGATCTATTTAATCTGAGAATCTGGCAGCAAATGAAAACGGAAACTATAATACTGAGTTTAATACTGCAAAATCGATTCGGAGGGTATGACGCCCTGGGATTAAAAAAAAGAAAAAACTTTTCACACAAACCTTGATAATACCCTATGCATTTTCTGGTATACAATTTAAACAGGAAATTGTTTAGCATATGACGTAAACATTTCACAAAATCCCTTAATGGTCATAATGCGATAAAGATTATCACTAATTTTTTTAGCTCAAAACACACAAGCCTTCTTTCCCAAGTGATGATTATCATTATCTTGATTACAACTGCAAAGTAAAATGTTACGTTAATTCCATGCCCCACCTCCATTCGCACCTTGCAACGTTATTGCATTAGAACGGGGTATTAGTAACCATTGCATAAGGTGCAAGTGCGCTATAGTGTAATAGTCAGAAATGTTATTGCTGTCACTGTGTAAAAAGTTGGAGTTTAATTGTGTGTTCAATTTTTTATGCGCATGATAATGTAAACTGAGTTTTGTAGTCTGAGCAGAAGTGGAAAAAATGTGGTGAGAAAAGAGCTTGGGAAAACTACAAAAAACAAGCGACAGAAAAGTTCTTTAAAAAATGGACAGGTCAAATCTTACGGCAAACAGAGGATGGGAAAGAATTCAAACAGAGGCTGGGGAAGAATTCAAACAGGTTGGAGAAGAATTCAAACAGAGGATGGGAAAGAATTCAAACAGAGGTTGGGGAAGAATCCAAACAAGAGGTTGGGGAAGAATTCAAACAGAGCATGAAAAAAAAAAATTCAAACAGTCATTGGCGAAGAATTCAAACAGAGGATGGGAAAGAATTCAAACAGAGGTTGGGGAAGAATTTAAACAGAGGATGGGAAAGAATTCAAATAGAGGTTGGGGAAGAATTCAAACAAAGGATGGGAAAGAATTCAAACAGAGGTTGGGAAAGAATTCAAACAGAGCTTGGTAAAGAATTCAAACAGAGGTTGGGCAAGAATTCAAATAGAGGTTGGGAAAGAATTCCAAAGAATGAAAGTGGACGGAAAGGACAATAATAACGTTATATGTTGTAAGAAAGAATAGTAACAAAAACTGGAAAGGAACAAGTAAAATGTGACCACAGAAAAGATCAAGAAAGGAGAAAACTTTTAGGTTTGTTAAACATTTAAACGTCACTGGCAAACTCTCATTTGATTTTTCCAAACTCTAACTAGGAAAAACTAGATTGAGATCCGTGGACCTAAAACAGGTATCGTCTACAGTATTAAACTGCAATTAATTTCTAACCCATTCATAACCCTGACATACTGCCTCATTCTGTCTGTTTGTCTGTCTTACTCAATACACTTAATACATCTGCATTAGCCAAATATCCATGACAATACCGTTCTGTGACTTAATAATCTATCCATGGGTACAATATAATGCAAAGGCAAGATTTACTTCCCTTAAATTTGAGTAATTAAAATATGATATGGGACTTGACTGGTGTTGGTTTTCGTGGATGGTCCAGTTGGATAGAAGAGTCAACGTTGGTTTTCGTGGATGGTCCAGTTGGATACTGGTCCTTGGCAAGAGTCTACGTTGGTTTTCGTGGATGGTCCAGTTGGATACTGGTCCTTGGCAAGAGTCTACGTTGGTTTTCGTGGATGGTCCAGTTGGATACTGGTCCTGGCAATCCATGGTCAGTTGGATACTCGTCTACTTGGTTTTCGTGGATGGTCAGTTGGATACTGGTGCTTGGTACAAAGGCAGGACCACTCTACTCTGCAATCCACAGCTCGTTACTGCTTGGACCTCTACAAGGCGTATCTCCAACGCAATCGATAAAACGGCGTTGCAATTTCAAGTGTCATATTACTGTATATCTTTAACAGAAAAAAACGTTAACAAGGCAAATTGATAAAATATTTTATTGAATTTTGATAAATGACATCGATATGAAATTTGCTCGCTTTAAAGGGAAGAGGTAATATAAAAGACAGCCGAAATGCATTCATTTATTACACCTATATCCCCTTTCTGGATGTTTTTGTGAATTTCACGACCGGTCATCATCAGGCTAAACGTGGTGATTGAATTTATAACTATGGGGCACACTAGTTGTCTCTCTCTCTCTCTCTCTCGTTCTTACAGTATTACAATTGTTGGCACCTTCAACTCTCATCTGAATAGCCTAGGGTTCGATCCCGGACAATGCATGGAGGGGGAAAAGGTTTGGGGCGTTTTATAAAACCCTAATATTCCCGGCTACTTTTAATTATTTAAACCCAAAAACAATAAAAACAAAATATGATGTCAATGCCTGGGTACACAGCCTCGTATAATCTCAAAATTATATTATTTAGTACAGTGGATTATTTACAAGTTTAAAACACACACACATATATAAATATATATAAAATACTTTATTTCGAATATGAATTCATGTACAATAATTAAAAAAAGTAGTAGTGCCAAGAGGCTACAATTTTGATTTATTATTAAACAAACAAATTTACAGAAAAAATACAATTGTGCAACTCCGCTGTGTATCTTACCAATTAACATAAAAAAAATTTAAAAAAGGTCATACAGCTATACCTGAAAAAGCGAGAGTAAACAGTCTCAATAACAACTATTTTATTCTCCATCAACATAATAAACATACGGAACATATTCCAAATAAAGAATATAAAAAAAAAAAGCAGCAGCTTTACAAACCAGTACAGTATTCTGAGCCATTCATCATGCAATGTAAACAAAAGGACGCATCACTGTCTTTTAGCAATCGTATCAAAACATTGTTTGGCTTCTCCAATCTCTGTTGTAAACTGAATACTGCAAGGCGCCGGATAACATGAAGGCAGGGCGAACCCAGCGTAACGAAAACATGGGAAGCATTATGACTTCAGGGCGGGGGGGACGACACCTATCAGCCCTCTTATTATATCTTTATGGCACATTCAGTCTTCCTAAAGTTTCTTGTGTGTAGTTATACCATAGTGAAGAACAACAGATGGTCGTGCAAAAAGTTCTGAATAACTGAACTTTAGTTTCATCATCACAGAAATTAAATTTTCTTATAATCATATTCCCTCTTACACAGAGCTTCCGGCCCTGTTGTTCCATATCTTCATTACTCTTATTGTTACTTGTAATTATGTGACCCAAATACAAGAATGAATTTACGGATTGTAAGAGGACATTTTGCAATGAAATCCTTGGATATTCCTGTATTTTGTTGTTACATGAAGGAATCAACAAGTACACAGTTTTGCTGGTGTTGTATAATATATCATGCTCTATGGCAAAGTCTTCACAAATTTTCAGAAGTTTTCAAGTGCCTTCTCAGTGGGAGCGAGAATAACTAGGTCATCTGCAGAGCTAAAATGATCAAAAGCAACATCCCCGATTTATACATATATATATATATATATATATATATATATATATATATATATATATATATATATATATACATATATATATATATATATATATATATATATATATATATATATATATATATATATATATATATATATATATATATATATATATAAACAAGTACAAACGTAATTTGATCAGAGCATGCATTATACGGTAAATGAAATAAACTCCCTAAAAAATTAAACAAAACAACAACATCAACATAATAAATTGCCAAAAATCTCTGTACGTCCGCTTGCGGATAAATCTGATAAATCTAATAATAATAATAATAATAATAAATAATAATAATAATAATAATAATAATAATAATAATAATAATAATAATGATAATAATAATAATAATAATAATAATAATAATTTTCTATCAAAAAACAAAAACAACTTGAAAGAACCATCTGGAATTTTGCCAGCATTATGGAATGGCTGTACATATTCACAACAGATAATCCCATATCCTATGAATTATATTTATTTCTTATTAAGTTTACAATGACCACCGAGCCGCCTGTGAGTTGAAAGCCATTCCTTCATGTAATACCGTATCCCAGGCAATGATTAAAGGCACCGTCTCGAAATGGACACACGTGTAATTAGATCTTTCCCACCTGTCAGTTTGCTTAGCCCCTCACTTGTCAGGAGCAGGTGGCCTCTTGGAGGTAATGAATGGAAACTGGTGAAGAGTGTGTGTGTGTGTGTGTGTGTGTGTTGGGGAGTTTTGTAAAATGTTGCAATCCGCTGCAATGGAGTCTCTCTCTGCACTGAGTATTTTCATTGGCTGGTAAACCGAAATGTTATGATGTTATTTTGTTTAAATGCCATCATTGCTTTATTGTCTTCATTTCATTGTCAGCAGCTTCCAGAAATGATGGGTTATTCGTTTATTTCTGTTGTTATTTCTGTTCGTAGTAAGAAACTATTCGGATTTGTCTATATTTATTTTCTGTTGTTAATGAGCGTTTCATTCAAACCATTGTGTTAACATAATTGGTAATGACGAAGGAAATGCCTGTATCCCTTTTCCTCCCGCCCATAAAAGGGAGTATTACTTATTGCTTGTTATTTGCTGTTTACATAGAGCGAACCTATAATCACCTCCAACCAGATTAATGATAAAATGCGTTAATCATTGGCATTAATGATTTTCAAATTATATATAATATTTTTTCTCTGGGTATATTGCAAAGTGTAAAAGCTTAAATATTTCACTGAAACGAATACGATTGAAAATTGAAAAGTAAATCTTTATCTATTTCCTGTTCATTTCATTAAAAAATGTTATCATCAGTATCTATTTTTTCTCAGGAAAAAAATTACATCGTTATCATCTACATTCGTTTCTCCAGAAGAAACAGCATCAACACCATCTAATTTTTCAGGATAGAAAATTGAAAATTCCTATAACCTTCATGCATTTTGCTTCGAAAAATATAAACAATTTATACAATTTTCAGGATAAAACAGTGTTGTCAAAAGAAATTTCTCATTGAAAATTTCAGTTTTAATACTGATGAGAACATATTGAAACCATATGTTAGGCGAGTAAAACCCACCATATTGGAAAACGATTTGCATATTTTTGTGCCGAATTTGGTCAATATTTTCTTCTCCATTTCATCGTCGCTATTCACTTTTAGTTATTTTACGAATATTTCATATCTGTTCTTTGTTTCCGGTGGCGTTATAGTCTTGCTTCTAACACACACACACATACAGTGAGAGAGAGAGAGAGAGAGAGAGAAAGAGAGAGAGAGAATCTCACATCATTAAACAAACGGATTATAAAATTGTTATAACGGTACTATCACTGTTATCTGTAAAGCCGCTTCCTAACAGACATATACTGCAAATTTCTACCAATATATACCAGTCATCTTGATGATGTCCCAGAAATAGTATTAGCGTTACCGGACCGAATTCATACCCAGTGTTTCGTTTTGCCCACAGACACCTGTGTGTGTGTATGTGCACACACACACACACACACACACACACACACACACACACACACATATATATATATATATATATATATATATATATATATATATATATATATATAATATATATATACACATACATATACACACGCACATATATAAATATACATACATACATACATACAGAGACAATAGCCTCCGTACATTCGTCCTTAAACGAGAATAATTAAATTTAGAGTCTGCGCGAGGCCACCGACTTATTTGACAAGGAGAATTTCTTCGAAAAGATCAAAGATTTAGTCGCTTCAAAGGCTAACATCACTGATTTAATAGAGTATGTCGTGGTCTCAGAAGTCTGTTCCCAATATATCTTCTTATTTACTTGATTTAAATTTTTTTTATAACATTAAACCTTATATAATAACATTTTCCTCTTTGAATTCCGTTTCAGATCAGACGCCAGCAGGTTCATTTTAGTCTTCTAAAATGATTAAATTATTAAAAAAAAAAAAAGATGGATCGGAAATTGTACCAGCTTGTTTTAGTTGGGGTTAACGCACGTGCGTAAGTATGCACTTAAGAGTGTTGGGTTCAAAGGAGAATTATTAACCTGGTCTCTTTATCTTCTTTTATCTCCTCCTCCTCCTCCTTCATTATTATTATTATTATTATTATTATTATTATTATTATTATTATTATTATTATCTAAACAAACCTACCTGAGAGGAGTCTGTTTACGAATTTCAATAGCGTATATGTGTTTCAAACTTTTTTTGAAGGTCGCGTCGTTATCCATAACACCTCTCCTCTTTCATTAGGGTTTCGGACATTGTGATTATATGATCTACTTACATGGAATAAGTTCTCTGTGATTAAGTAAAGTACTTCTATTTACAGAACACTAATAAGGTTGGATGCTATCCTTCTTAGCGAGTTTGATTCACCATTAACCGACTCTCCATTTTTCGCTTTCGATTTACGTGTTCCGGTTGTTTTTTGAAACCATTTAATGGTCAATTGTCTCTATGCACAAATACACACACACACACAAACGGATATATAATATATATATATATATATATATGAATGTCTTTTCCTGTAATACTACAGTGTAATATGAAAATAAGAAGGCCCATAAAACACTATTTAAACGTTGAAACCATATATTTCACACTTGTTTCTGTGCCCCTGTTCACTATAGAATATGGACAGGTGGAAAGTTACAATGGTATATATACAAAAACATGAAGGTGTGGCCTTGGGCCTCCGATGTTAAGAGGTGGCGTTTCTTAGAAGGAGGAGATTGACCAAATTCCCTAGTGGTTTTGGCCTCATTAGCTCCCGTTTGGCGATGGATCTGGCGGTCGCGTTTCTTGGTCATCTTCTTCAAAACGAGAATCAATGGCGTCCGATTTCAATGTCCTCCTGACAGGTTCATATTGTTGGTTTGATTGATGATAGCAGATTCCAGCATCTTTCTTTTGTACGGACAGCTACTCTTGAAAACCAACTCCGCCCCACTCCAGTTAATGACATGCCTGTATTTCTAATATGTAGGAAAATTCGAACTCTCCGAAGCGTAACGTACTGATCTTTTGTGCTCTGTTATTCTTTGCGAGAGCGATCTACCTGTCTCGCCTACATAAATGTCATGACAATTACTAGGTATCTTGTAAACTCCGGCTTCTTCCTTTTGTTATTTAAGTATACGTTAACGAGCGAACTCCCGATGGATTTGGGATAATGGAAAATGAAAGGATTATCAGAACTGAGTTGCTCGGTGGCCTTTATTTATCGTATGGAAGCTTTTTTGTTGTTGAAATCTATTTGTCTGTTGTGAACATTATATTTTATTTGCTTTATTAATAGCCCTCTCGATAATGTGTGGTGGATAGAGCAGTTGCGTTAGGTGTTGGCGGATCGTGTTAAATTCTTGATCCAGGTACTCATTTGAACATATCCTAAGTCCTCTGAGGAATAGGTTGCACCTACCATGATTTTACGGAGACGTCGTGGTAGCTTAAGAAATGAATGTAGGAGACAGCGAAGGTGGGTTTTCTATATACTGTAAATGCATACCTGTTCTGTTTTCTTATGATCAACAAAAAATTCTGTTTTAAATTTTATCGGAACTAGCGAATTTAGCCTATTAAAAAATTCCTTAAAGTCCCCAGCTATTGTCCCAGAAAGTAAAGATATCATCTACGTATCTAAGCCAGATCATGTTATGGGGTTTGATAGACGACAAAAGTTCTGTTTCGAAATATTCCATGTACAAGTTTGCTAGAAGGGTGATGCTTCCCATTAAGAAATTTTTGTTTGTAAAAATTACCATTGAAAGAAAAAACACGTTGTTAGTTACACAGAGGTTGATAAGTTTTAAAAGTTTTATCTATGCCAAGAGAAAATGGTCTTCATATGGTTGTAACTTCCTCTTGGCATAGATAAAACTTTTTATCAACCTCTGTGTAACTAACAACGTGTTTTCTTTCAATGGTACTGACAAAAATTTGGCTGTAGCATGGGAAGTCCCTATTTCTAGCAAACTTGTACATTATTAAACAGAACTTTGTTATTATAACATGATCTGGCTTAGATACGTAGATGATATCTTTTACTTTCTGGGACAATAGCTTTTAAGGAATTTTTTAATAGGCTATTAGTTCCGGACCATAAAATTTAAACAGAATGGGAAAGGACGGAAAACTGCCGTTCCTAGATGTACTGATCATAAGAAAACAGAACAGGTATGCATTTACAGTATATAGAAAACCCACCTTCGCTGTCTCCTACATTCATTTCTTAGCTACCACGACGTCTCCGTAAAAATCATGGTAGGGTGCAACCTGTTCTCAGAGGACTTAGATATGTCAAATGAGTACCTGGATCAAGAATTTAACACGGTAACGCAACTGCTCTATCCACCACACATTATCGAGAGGGCTTAATAAAGCAAATAAAATATACACCCACTCCAACAGACAAATAGATTTCAACAACAAAATAAAGCTTCCATACGATGAAAACATCCAAAAGGCCACCGAGCAACTCAGTTCTGATAATCCTTTCATTTTCCATTATCCCAAATCCATCGGGAGTTCAATACTAAATAACAAAAGGGAAGAAGCCGGAGTTTACAAGATACCGTGTAGTAATTGTCATGACATTTATGTAGGCGAGACAGTAGATCGCTCTCGCAAAGAATAACAGAGCACAAAAGATCAGTACGTTACGCTTCGGAGAGTTCGGGAATTTTCCTACATATTAGAAATACAGGGCATGTCATTAACTGAGTGGGGCGGAGTTGGTTTTCAAGAGTAGCTGTCCGTACAAAAGAAAGATGCTGGAATCTGCTATCATCAATCAAACCAACAATATGAACCTGCAGGAGGACATTGGAAATCGGACGCCATTGACACCTTAATCCTCGCACCCGTTTTGAAGAAGATGACCCAAGAAACGCTGACCGCCAGATCCATCGCCAAACGGAGCTTAATGAGGCCAAAAACCACTAGGGAATTTGGTCAATTTCCTTCTAAGAAACGCACCTTTAACATCGGAGGCCTAAGGCCACACCTTCATGTTTTTGTATATATACCATTGTAACTTTCCACCTGTCCATATTCTACCAGTGAACAGGGGCACAGAAACAAGTGCCCGAAATATATGGTTTCAACGTTTAAATAGTGTTTTATATTTTCATATATATATATATATATATATATATATATATATATATATATATATATATATATATAAATATATGACATTTTTTCTTATCACACCGTGATTTATATACAATCATGAAGCTACAAATGTCGCTTAATTTCAAATCCACGTAGCTCAGTGGTAACGTCGACTGGAGTTGCTGGATGGGTATCTGTGTCGCGGGATCGAGACTCGGCAGTGCCCGTCCTTTTATCACTTATAAATTCCCCTTCGGTGATAATTCCCCATCGGGGATATTCCCGAGGCAGCGTGGATTTGATATTAAGCGACATTTGTAGCTTCATGATTATATATATATATATATATATATATATATATATATATATATATATATGATATATATATATATATATATATATATATATATATATATATATATATATATATAAAATGATCTGAGAGAGAGAGAGAGAGAGAGAGAGCGCGCGCAAAAAATTAGACATTTTCAACCTTAATGAACATAAAATCAGTTTACTGACGACCCACCGTCTTCACTCTTAGCATCTAGTCCGAATTCTGATCAAATCAAGGGCGTCTGAATACCACAAACCTCCACTAAGGCAGGGTACCACACCTGACCTAAAAAGACCACCTACCCACATCCGGACCTCTCTTAAAATCTAATGTCCCTGGTCAAGAGGTTCATCTTTGTTAGGACTTTCGTATATCTCCACAGTCAGCTTCTCGCGTGATCCTGCTCACAACCGGACTAAAAAAACAAACAGACAACTTATAATAAAAGTATTTCATGATACTTGCCACTTTTGGGTCAGGTGCCGAGGCAATCACTTTATCCTGGATATCTACATCCAGAAAAATTAAAAGTACTTTTCCGCTAGGTTAGTACGTGAATTATATTACCTTTATGGTCATTGTTGTTAACTCATATGAGAATGAGAGACGTACAAAATACGTAATAATAATAATAATAATAATAATAATAATAATAATAATAATAATAATAATAATAATAATAATAATAATAATAAT
The DNA here is from genome assembly GCF_040412425.1 of Macrobrachium rosenbergii. Lineage (NCBI taxonomy): Eukaryota > Metazoa > Arthropoda > Malacostraca > Decapoda > Palaemonidae > Macrobrachium > Macrobrachium rosenbergii. The sequence goes on along the minus strand of NC_089757.1, from coordinate 11,196,864 downwards.
ATAATAATAATAATAATAATAATAATAATAATAATAATAATAATAATGTTTAATTTTTTTAGAGAGAGAGAGAGAGAGAGAGAGAGAGAGAGAGAGAGAGAGAGAGAGAGAGAGAGAATCTTCAAGTCGTATTTTGCCAGATAGCATTTTACTAAAATATACAGGCGAGAGAGAGAGAGAGAGAGAGAGAGAGAGAGAGAGAGAGAGAGAGAGAGAGAGTTTCCACCTCTTATACAAATATATGACAATGAGGCTTCAAGTCATTCTGGCAGGAATAATTAAACAGGCTCATTATAGAACGTTGACCTGCACTGAAGCAATGACCTCGGAAACGGACGAACAACATTTGCATTATAAGTGTGACTACAATTAGTCTAAATGAGCGCACACGATAAAACAAAAAAAGTTACTGAGGCATTCCTTCTCATAATTTTACTTCCAAAATTTTTTCTGAAATAAAAAAAAAAAACACTCTACAGGAATAGCTATATATTTTCTACTTTTATACTGGGGTCAAAGAAATCTCCGATCGTTCACTGACATGAATTTGTTTGCTTATGTCACACTTGAATTCAGGCCATTCACAACTGTCTGAAATAACAAAAGCTATCAAAGAACATAAGTCTTTAGCAGTGGAATTTCACGGCGTCTCGTTTTTGGAAAGGATTTTTGATTAATATTCTGATTTACCTTATGAATTTCTTTTTTTAAAATTACAACATGCTTCTTCCATTAGCAAATAATAATAATAATAATAATAATAATAATAATAATAATAATAATAATAATAATAATAATAATAATAATAACGTCTCGGAATACGACCCCTCTTTCAAAAAACTTAATTAAAAAGGATTGCCGTCCGGATGCCGTTAAGTTCATATTACAGAGAGATTGACAAACCGCAATATGAACTCAACAGCATCCAGACGGCCACTTTTTATAATAATAATAATAATAATAATAATAATAATAATAATAATAATAATAATAATAATAATAAGACATAACTCTCGCGTCTCCAGGAAATGAAACTGCTGGTTACACATTTTCCCCTCTATTTACCTTTTTCATTCCTTCCATTCCGGAAGAGTTCTTTCAAAGCCAGATGAAGGTGCCCCAGAGAACCCAAATTTGATTAAGTAATTGGACCTGGAAGCAAGAAGGTATTAAATCAATGAATCTCATATTCTTAAAAGGTCCCAAAAGCGAGAGGAAATGTCGAGGGGCTGAATCAGGTTGGTCTCGTAGCTATTGCCGAGGTAAATGGCGGAGCATCTTTCCATTTCACGTAAGGTAAGGAAAAATGTATATGAAATTATCTATGCTGATTATTTTTTCTTTGGCTAATACTTTTATTTTTTAGTTGGTCTTTATTAACTTCTCTCTCTCTCTCTGTGTATATACACATTATACAGTATATAATATATATACAGTGTAATATATATACATAAATATATATATATATATATATATATATATATATATATATATATATATATATATATATATATATATATATATATAAATTTATATATATATAAACATTTGTGAGAATGTATAGACAGTGTGAAAGAGATACCACAACATCAGGTCAGCAGGAGAGTGATGCATGACAAAAATGAATGGCCCTGTGTCGTGGAAGTTTTTTATCGTAAGGAGTTTCACCCATAACTCAGCAGTTTAGTAGCCAATGTGGTAGTGATTGCTGTCTTTCCTTGTCTTGGGAGCCCCCACGTTAGGAGGAATGGCTAAATGTGTATATATGTATATATGTATATGTATATATATATATATATATATATATATATATATATATATATATATATATATATATATATATATACATATATACATATATACACATCTACGCAAGGTTGCTCCAAACTAATACACTGAGGTGAAAGTTAAAAGATTCGACTAATTATTTTTACGAAACGACCTTTACGTGCTTTATCATTAACTTATTTATGTACGAAATTGTAATTTGTGGCTTTTACCTAATTAGGAAACTTACCATAAATATATCAGTTCATAAATCCGGTTCTAGTATATTTTCTCATCTTGAGTATTCTGAAACACGCTGCCGTTTAACCTAAATTTTAAAAAGTGAAATACATTTCGCAAACAAATAAAAAAAAAAGGTAAGTACTGAGCATAAACACATTTTCCACAATGAAATAGGATCTTTCTCTAAATAAAAAGAGGGGGCGGTGGCACAGAAACTTGAAAATTACTAAATGGTTGGTACATCGATACGAAATTCTATAAATGTGGATTAACTAACCAATTTTGAGGTGAAAGCCACTTCATGGTTTGTCTGCCAAGCCTTTTATAAAAAAAATTGGTACCAGTCACTTGAATAGATATATTGTGGGCCTCCGAGAGATACATACTTGTCAGAGGGAGGGATAGGTAAAAAAAAAAAATATCAAAAGAAGAAATAAGATAACGCTTTTGTGAAATCAATATTAAGCGACATGAGGGGATAATTTGACCGATATACCAGAAGCTGAGGAACACAATATACTTATGAGTGGATTCATAATTTTTGAGCTGGAATAAATAATAAAGTACCCGAGGAGACGGAAAACACCAGGTTATGGTGGAATCACTTCAGAGCTGATTCTAACTGAAGTTGGAATGACAACTTGTTGACTAACTGTCTGTTTGGCAGAAACGGAATGAGGAAGCAAAGCTTGTTGATTGGAAATAAGAAATCATACCAACGATACCAAAGAAAGGTGATCAAACTGAATGTGGTAACTATACACTTACGTCAGTTGTGATGAAAGTATTTTGTGCATTTATTCTCGACAGGCTGGAGAAAGACACTGACAAAAGGCTTAGAGATGGACAAGATTGTTTCAGAAAAGGCTAGAGTTGCACAGAGCAAATATTTGCGTTAAAAGATACTGTCCAGCACTATATTAAATCTAAAAATACCCTTCTGATCCTTTTGTTGACTACGAGAAGTTACAGCTGTGTCCGCACTCCGCGTACCTGCCCAAAAATGATTAGTTCGACAGATGACATGGATCCCTTTCCGGAACTGTCCGTAAACATTGAGGTTTTTACTCTCAAGTTGACTCATT
>NC_089757.1:11161269-11188769 GCF_040412425.1 Macrobrachium rosenbergii | reverse complement strand
ATCTATCTGTAAAATAACCCCGACATGATAGACTGTTTGGACAACGTCCTTTCCTCCCAGCCATAAAAGAGAAAATAAATTTCCTTTATGTGACCGTCAAGAGACCTACAAAAAAAATATACACACCAGGGGAACTGATTTATACACAATTTCCGTTCTCGGAGAGCTAGAATACGCCAAGAAATATTCCATTTCCGACACTTTTATCGTCTTCCTATGTGACTATTTTGTTAGAGTTAATCCTTGACGATTTATATCAAAGCAGAATAAAGTGCACAGCGCGGAGGTACTTTCAACGAGAGAGAGAGAGAGAGAGAGAGAGAGAGAGAGAGAGAGAGAGAGAGAGAGAGAGAATAATTCTTGTCTCTTTTTTTTATAGCTATTCTTTCCTTGTTTCGATATATACAGTATATATATGTGTGTGCGTGTGTGTGTGTGTTTTACAGAGACAGTATTCATATTAACGACGCATGAAAAAACATATAGATACGTGAACTTCTAGAAGGAACTCAGAGAGAGAACGTTGGACTAAAACAAAGGTGATTCTGTTGTCGATCGTCAACAGCCAAAGTCAGCATTTCAGGGCGTAGGGCAAAGGTGCTAGAGGGATAATCTCTCGCCAGTGAAGCCATTTTATTTCCATAGTTTATTTCACTAATTTTCGTTATTCATGGTCTCTATTCATCGTTCACTTCTCACACTTTCAGAGCAACGGTTACTGTTTATTTCTACGTACCCATACAGAGAGGCATCAGCATGGGTACATAGAAATAAACAGTAACCGATGTAACTGCGTTGCTCTGAAAGTGTGAGAAGTGAACGATGAATAGAGACCATGAATAACGAAAATTAGTGAAATAAACTATGGAAATAAAAATGAAGCCGATGAGAGGGGGAGGAGAATAAGACCTTACCATACACACCTCGAACCATGACGTCACAGTTGACACCAGAATCTACCAACAATAGAAGAGAGAGAGAAGGAGATGGAGTTTAGTGAAGAGAGACTGAAGAGACAGAAAGTCTCAATTACAGTGAGAGGAAGAGCAGTCGGTGTGTGCGTGGAGCGTAACGGTTGCCCATGTCGCAGAACTGAACTTAGACACTTTTTTAGCTCTTCCAAAGAACAAAAGTTTTTCCCAAGTCCCGTGCGGACTTAGTGCAATTAAGTCTCAAGCCAAATCGACTTCCCAAAGCAGCGTTAACCCAAGGGGAGCACTTTTATATCTACTATGGGATAATACAGGAAAATCTGTAAGACATATTTTCTTCAAGAACCCAATATGTTCAACTGTTCAAAATTATGTTCAACTGTTCCTACATAAAAGTAGAAGCAGACGCGAAGCAAGAAGCCTCCCAGACATGTATACTTTAATCTAGATTAGAAGACGATCTAGAATACATACACATACATATACATACATACATACATACATACATACATACATATATATACATATATATATATTCATACATACATAAATACATTTTATATATATATATATATATCATACATATATATAAATACACATATTTATATATATATATATATATATATATATATATATATATATATATATATATATATATATATATATATATATATATATATATATATATATATATATATATATATATATATATCTGTGTCCGTATGGAAACGATGGTCTGACCTCATGAGACAGACAAAAAAAAAAAAATCATATAAATTCGCCGCATGAATGCCTTATGCTTTAAAGATGATTATACCTGCTACTAAAAACAATTGCTCAGAATCTTGACCTATCACCTGTTAATGTTACGACTTTATCAGAGAGAGAGAGAGAGAGAGAGAGAGAGAGAGAGAGAGAGAGAGAGAGAGAGAGAGAGAGAGAGAGAGAAATTAATGTACATAGCAGTGAGTTTTATTATACTAAATGTATTATTTCTTCATGTCACTAAGAAAAGTCAAGTCATCATAAGTGAAGGAAAATCACTCTACATCGAATGGAGAGTTATAGTCTTTTTTTTTTTTTTTTAGTAATAATAACGATAATAACAATTTCTATAACGAATACTGTATTCACATATACAGTAAATTTTGTGGCCGAAAGCTTCAAAACAAATTCGGTAAAAATTTTACATTTTATGGTATGGATGGTCCAAATCAATTAGACCCTGACAGGTTGCCCTAGACTAATTGCCATGAATGAATGACCCCATCCAGAATTACAGCTCATGGTCTGCGCACAAGTTTTGAACCTAGCACATCTCTCCCCCTCCTGACGTCAGAAACTTCGGTTCTGGGCATTTTCCTCCCAGTCAATATGATTTTGATTCAGTTTGTTTGTTTGTCTGTCTGTGTACTAGCAGAATTACGCCTACACTAAAAGTTATGAGTGGATGTTGACGAAAACTCGACCAAAGTTAGGCTTTGTGACTGTAACAAGTGATTCGATTTTGTGACAGGAATGAAAGTTTTAGGTGCAAGGCAACTTTTTCATGGTGGAGTACTCAGCTCCGTGGTCTCTGAACGCTGCACTGTGGTTTAATTCATATTTATATACACATATCATCACAGTTCACAGCAGCCTGGCATTCTAATTCCTACGCCGAACAATTAAGAAGCTGTAACACAAATCAGAATGTTGACATTATTCCCAATCTCAATGATTTCAAAATCATTTCTGCACTCTTTTCCAGAAGCATCTAATTGACGCCTTTTTTTCGTGCCAGGTTTTAATTTGTTTTTTGCCAGCCATCCAGAAGTCTGTCTCTATACAAATCAAAACATTTCATAAAATTACTGTTATCAGAACACCGTCTGAATCTAAAATCATGACTTACCCAAAATTAGCATCATTCATTTTAACGATGTGTTTTTTTATTTTTAAGATTCCCTTAATAGGATGAAGTTATTAGCACCTGTCAAGAGGAATTCCTGGTACGAATTCATTATTTTCGTATACACCTTTTTCTCCGTTCTCATTTTGTTTTGACATTTTCATTTGATTAAACGTCAGCAATTTTTTTTTCTAAAAAAAAAAAATTTTTTCTGGAAAAAGAAGTATTTTTTTTTGCATGAAAATAATCTTTTCATCTTTTCCAGGAACTGTCGTTTGAACGTTGCTTACCAACACTCGTTCATTTACGTGGGCTGTTAAGATGAAATCTTATTTTGGGAGTGGTAAAGGGAATTAGATACGTACAAAATTGATAAACAGTCTGACAGACAGCCGGATATTTAGACAGACAGATATATAAATAGGTATATGCTATTTATTTTTTAGTGGAGATTTATTTTCACGAAGACCTCTCTGCACGAGAAAAAGCACAAGTGAAATACTTCCTCTGTTTATTAGAGAGAGAGAGAGAGAGAGAGAGAGAGAGAGAGAGAGAGTCTCAAAATCGACTCCAAAATCGACATAACGGCTGATGTAGCGCGTCTACATTTAGACAGAGAAAAAATACTTGAGACTATTTTGGAATTGATGAAGCAATTCCGTGAACTCTACTCATTTCTTTCTCCAGTATTTACTCTAAAGAATGTCTAATTTAGATTTCGGAAGAATGTTATTTTGGTCCTTTTTATTTATAATAATAATAATAATAATAATAATAATAATAATAATAATAATAATAATAATAATAATAATAATAATAATAATAATACAGGTTTTGTTAAACAAAATTGCAGTTTCAACAGCATTCATTTTATATAGTAAACGCTCGATTCGTCTTATTAATTGTTTTTCTTGCGCTGAAATGGTTGCAAGCAATTGATGAATATTTATATCCGGTGGTTTAGTGGTGGGTAGGAGGTAGTTCTCGTTGAATGTCAACTAGTTTCGCCCTCCTCGTTAGGGCATCATTCAGTGGCCATTGGCATCCTAAGGATATGAATATTGGTCAATTGCTTGCAACCATTTCAGCGCAAGAAAAACAATTAATAAGACGAATCGAACGTTTACTATATAAAATAAATGCTGTTGAAACTGCCATTTTGTTTAACAAAACCTGTATTAAAGAAGGTCTTTTTCCTAATTTTACAATAATAATAATAATAATAATAATAATAATAATAATAATAATAATAATAATAATAATAATAATAATAATAATCTCCTGACCCAGGCGCTTAAAAATTCAACTTATCGACGCGACAAAATTTTTTAAAGCAGTTAGCTGCAGGATTTTTTGCCGGACCTGCTCGTATTAGTTTGAGGGAGGAGGATTGTTTTCTCAACCAATTCCAGAGCGCCGTCTATAAATAAAACTCGAAACTATTCATGGTGAAAGCCCATGAATAAGAATAAGAATAAGAGCAAGATTATGGGGAACTGGAATACAACGCCCCCTTGAAGTGCGGGGTCATAAAGAACGACCCTTCATGACGCTTCAAAGACCCCGTGGCGAGTATTTCGCAAAGTGGCGCGTAATTTGCGCGGGAAGCGAAGCATAAAATATATTCATGATGCTCCGAAGCCTGATGATAAGATCTCATGCATAGAAGACAGCTGCAATTTAGATGGAAAAGAAGCACGGAAGAGGCCCTTCTCGCCTATCCCGTCGTTCAGAAATTCCTCCTAAGTGGGAGGGTTGGGAAACAAAAGACGTATGACCTTCTTGAGCGGTTTGACAACGCGTGAAAATTCGGGGAGCTTCTTCGTAAACTTTCTTCGGCTTGACGTTTTCTTTTTTTGGGGGGGAGGGGTATTTTGATATAAGTGAAGAGATCGATACGGAAGAAATTAATTCATAGAATATGAGAGCAAAAATTTAGGTTTTTGTAAAAGATACTGAGCTGTAGCTTTATGTGGGAGAGGTTTTTATAAGGGAGCAAAAGTTAAGATCACACCGAGCCACATTATAACAGGTCCTTATAACTATGCAAGTATATGATATCTACAAACCATATTCACCAGAACACAGTAAATTCAACGACCACGAATAAACTTTCCTCTTCACAATTTCCTGATAGCTTAGAATACGTTTTTTTTTTTTTTTTTTTTTACAAAAAACTTGAAATATAACCATCTGGGACCCTACAACTGATCGTTCGAATGGAGAATGTACGGAGAGTTGAGGCTGTTCAGTACTCTAATGGGTGACCGCCTTGAAAAGCAAGATACCATGGGTACATAAACTCTTGTACATCTTTCATCCCAGCCAACAGGGCGAATGAATCAACCCAGCTCCCCAACAAAACAACCTACAAGTATCGACAGCCAGCAGAGCGCCACTGACAATGCACGGATGGTGGGAGATGAAAGTTACCTTCGACGGGAAAGACTACAACTGGTCTTTCATAACAGCAGACGTGACAATGGCGTTGTTAGGGGCGGATTTCCTAACAGAGCCCAACCTACTGGTCGACATTGCAGAAAAACAACTGGTTACCAGAGCAACACAGAATTCATCTCCTCAGAAGCCAAGCAGACGTATGACAGCAAAAGCAGCATCAAGCGAAAAGAAAGAAAAAATATGCTCCATCGCACTCGATATATTTTCATATATGTTACCGAAGGGGAATTTTTTAGTTGATAATAAGTTCGTCGCCTTGTGGGCTCGAACCAGCGAAGACAAGAACTCAGGACTACAGTGGACGCATTTTAACCCACGCGGCCAGCAAGTGAGGTATAAGTGGTCGCGTGGGTTAAAATAAACCACTGAGTTCCTGAGTTCTTGTCTTCAAGCTGGTTCAACCCACGAGACGAAGTTATTATCAACTAAAAAATTCCCTTCAAGCAACATATATGAAAATATATTATTTCCGAGTAGAGCGAATTGGATATTAAAGGACGTTTGTAGCTTACTGATTGAATATGAATCACGGTGATGCGATAAAAAAATCATAATATGGCTGCGTGCGACAAACGCACTACGTGCTTAGCATGGCAGAGGTGGGTGAATATCGTCTCCAAATACAAACGCCGGAGTTCGACTGGCGATTTGTATATGGGAAGACGATATCCACTTATACCTCACTTGCTGGCCGCGTGGGTTAAAATGCGTCCACTGTAGTCCTGAGTTCTTGTCTTCGCTGGTTCGAGCCCACGAGACGACGAACTTATTATCAACTAAAAAATTCCCCTTCGGTAACATATATGAAAATATATTATTTCCGAGGTAGAGCGAACTGGATATTAAAGGACGTTTGTAGCTTACTGATTATATATATATATATATATATATATATATATATATATATATATATATATATATACATATATATATATATATATATATATATATATATATATATATATATATATATATATATATATATATATATATATATATATATATATATATTGTCCCAGACGATTCGTTAATAAACGTGAAAGCGCTTGTACTGAACCTCTGCCTGTTATTTTTTGTGGGATTCATATACAATGAAGTCACGTGCATCTACTGTTATTTTTATATATATATATATATATATATATATATATATATATATATATATATATATATATATATATATATATATTCGTGGAATCAATGAAGCCTGGTAAAAGAAACTAGTGTATCTTCCGCATTTGAAAAGTTCTTAAGAGAAAACGCGCTCAGCATTCTATCTATTCATTTCTCATGGGTATTAAAACTCGTGTTACCAACTTCAATTTCCTTTGAATATGAATTCCAGCTTGGCTCGTGCCGGCTATTGGGTTTTGGATTAAAATATTATTTTTCAGGTAGAAATAATTCTACACGTGTTCGTGTTAATAGCATAACATAGCCACCGATATATATATATATATATATATATATATATATATATATATATATATATATATATATATATATATATAATATTATTTTTTCAATATATAAATATCAGTGTTTGTGTTAATAGCATTACATATAGAACACCAAGTCATTTATATATATATATATATATATATATATATATATATATATATATATATATATATATATATATATATATATATATATATATATATATTATTATTTAGAACAATGAACAGTCATATGGAACAAGCAAGAAAAGCCATTAACTTTCAAAGTAAGCTTCCACATATTCAATAACATTCCTTTCAAATCTATTCTGCGCTGATGTTCGAGACATCTCGGATGAGACCCATCCAGCCGCGTTTCACCCTGTAGTGATCGTATCACTATGTTTACAAGTCTTGGGTTGCGACTCAGTTTCTGGGCGTGAATTCCACTGTTTATAAGCACACTCCATCGCAATTTCCTTTCATCTTTTATGCCATACATGACGAATATCGGCCCGTTTGCACTCACCGAAGGTTTGAAAACATTAAGGTGTGTTAGACAGGCTAACTATAGAGTTATTGATGTTTGGTGGGTTATCGTGGCAAGTGGCATTCTGTGTACTTATCTTTTTCTTGTCCTCTGATCTTTTACTTCAGTTTTTCAGATTTGTTAATCCTGTTCTCCCCTAACTGATGCAGTAGGCATAGAAGGGGGAAGGGGTCCTGATGTGCCCTAATTAGCGTTACCTCCACCATTCTGACTTGTTGACTAAGGGAAACGTTTTAGATCGCTGCATGTGGTCCTTACTTATTCTTGCTGCGTAAAATCTACGATTAGTAAATAATGGATGTTGCCAAATGGAGTATTTTCCATAGTTTTTACTGAATATTTGTTTTTTATCTTATATTGCTTCAGTTTATGCTTCCTACTCTTTCAGGAGATGTAGAACTACAAACTGACACCAGGTAATCAGTGCAATAAAAAGAAATGTACGTTCTTTCTACTCAATTTTTCGAAGCAATAAGCCAAATTACCTTGACATGGGTGCTCATGATTCTAAGCAGGGCATGAATTTTACATAGGAAACTAATCAATGTGGATAGTTGCAAAATTCCATTAAAAACACGAACTTCCATTTTTCTGGCTCTGTTTCGCAATTATCCTCATTTTTGACTACTCACTGAGAGAGAGAGAGAGAGAGAGAGAGAACTGGAATTCATGCAGGCGATTAGATGAGTAAATGTGAATGATTCTATTTTAGTACTTGGTTGAATTTATTTCGTTGATTTTACTTCAATATGACAAGTAGGTTTCCTTGCTCTGTTAATACTAATATGAACTCTCGATGCATATAGGCAAAATAATATTGATAATAATTTTCGGAAAAGTTCAACTTTCCCCGTCTGGGCATGTTAGTTTTGATATGTAATTTCCTACCTGTAGTAATCATGCGTCTGTCATATTCCTTTAGCTGATGGTGATAGTTTTTAAACATATATACTGTATATTATATATATATATATTTATATATATATATATATATATATATATATATATATATATATATACATACAATATATATGTTTATATATACACATATAAGTATACTGTATATATTGGAAAAAATCATATATAAGGTATAAATATAGACAGATTTCGGCTTGAGTATTTTCCTAAGATATCTTCAAGATAATTTAGAAAGGACCAAAGACGAAAACGCTGAAGATTTACACCCTGTGTTCCATTTTTACCCTGTGGTGGATCTGCTTACCTGCAACGCGTGTATTGTGATTTCAAGCATGCACGCAGACACACACACACACACACACACACACACACACACATATATATATATATATATATATGTGTGTGTATATATATATATATATATATATATATATGAAGTGTGTGAGTACCAGGTACCGCGAGAATACGTGCAAGATATGAGTGAGTGGCGCAGTGTGTGTGTGTGTAGGGAATTCGTCCCATGCTGATGATCCTTTAGTACACATGTATCAACCTACGAATTTTGTGGTATTTTTACCGCACTGGGGTTTCATCCACGAGCCAATAGTTAAAGTATGAATATGAAACTGACGGTTACATTGTTTTCCTCTGATTCCACCCCCTGTTGGACTTTCCTGACTTCAAAAGTTTTTCCTTAAACATTTAACCTGCCTCTTTTCATGAAGCGAGTTTCGGCCACCACTGCTACTCCCTGCCTAAAAAAAAAAAAAAAAAGTAATGAATAAATGAATAAGTGTAAGAATAGGGGAAACTTTACTATCTAAAATCTAATGGTTGGATAACGACCTGCTTCCTGAGAGCTTCCAGCCATAACGTAAAATTAAATACCGCGAGGTAAAGTCATAATAAATTTTCCTTCCCTACACAAAGACAGGACGGCTTAAAGGCGGCCTTTTTGCCGAAGACCCTCTTAACTTTAAAATGGAAGGGAAGAAAAGACGGCTTTTAGGCCTCTATTTTTATCTGAATCCTGAAAGCGGACAGTAAGTAGGACGTTCAATGACCACTCAGAAAAAATAAAAATTCTCATTTATTGATTTGCCTTCGTTTTCAGTTTATTTAAACAATATATTTTTTAACGTTTCTTTTCACTCATTAGTTCTTCTCTAGAACATTTTGAGGGGTTTTATTAGGCTCCATATATCAGGCAGGTTTTTTAAAAGAAGGAACTGAAAATAAATTTGCGTTCCTAAAGATGATTATTTAAAAAAAAAATTGGGCGTTATATAGTAAGAAGAAATACAGGAGAAAGGAAAACATTCAACTTTCTATGTAAAAAATGGCATAAGTGTAAAAATACACGGATTCTGACTTTCCTTTCGTCTAGTCTTCAGCTTTTTTTTTTTTTTTTTTTTTTACCTGCAGGCCGCTTTCCACGAAATGTCAAATGTCAACTTCAAGAAGCTTGCCCGAAAGATTTCTGTTAATATATTCCTCAGCATCTGACGTTCGAGCCTACAATACTGGAGGAGGTGAAATTGCACTCTTTTATTAGGAATTATCATTCACTATAAAATATCACTTTTAAGATTTTTGTTTATACTAATAATAATAAATAATAAATAATAAATATATAGATTTTTTTTCACTGTAATAATAATAAATTATAATAATAATGGTTAAAAATGAGAGCTCAGCTGGTCCTCTAAAGTTCCAGTTGTATCTTTAACTTTGATCTGAAAATTTTCATTTCCCCCCCTAAAAAAAAATATAATAATAATAATAATAATAATAATAATAATAATAAAATGATGTAAAACCAGTAGCAGAACCACAAAAATAAATCCGACAATTTTTTATAAAATCAACAAGGCGAGGAACCTAACTACGAAAAAAAATCCCCTAGCCCCCAACCAAGCGGACCTTGACAGGCACCATGTGGTCAACCACTCTAAATGCCCTGCTGAGGGAAGTTGCTCCACACCAACGTGGGAAAGACCAGCACCAAATGAAGCATGGACCTTACCTGCCATCTTTAAGAGGGAGGTATTTTCACCAACTTTCGTCTCAACATAACAGTAGAAGACCAGTCAGAGAAGAGACCAACCTCACTTGTCACCTTGAAGGACATATTTTCAACCATTTTCTTCTCAACAGTAGGAAGACTAATTAAAGAAGAGACAATCTTCAATACCAAAATCCTGCAGTTGGTTTTGGATTAAGTTGGGCATAAAACAGCACGGGCCCTTGCGTGGGGATGGTCTGCAAGTATGGACAGCTGTTAAAAGCTAAAAGACGACTAGTGTGGACTTCTGAACTCACAAGGCCAACTGGGACCATAACACTCACACAAGGACATTGGGAAATGACACATAACACAACAACAACAACAACAACAACAACAACAATAATAATAATAATAATAATAATAATAATAATAATAATAACTTTTTTGAACACTAAGCCGTTTCTCTTAACAGAGGAAGGATCGAAAGAAAAAACCACAGTAGTCTCTACCATATTCATACTTTAACTGCATAATAATAATAATAATAATAATAATAATAATAATAATAATAATAATAATAATAATAATCAAAATTACCCGTAACCTTGTTTAATCAGCTTAAAAAGAAACGAAAACCCTTTTATTTACCGTGCAATCAACAGAAACAGCAGCAAGAGAGAGCAAGCAAGCACCCGAGGCTTTTGTCCTGGGTTTTATTTACACTTGCTTTCGACATCGTCTCAGAGGATTTGAGGACCATAAGATTAGCCAAGTCGCTGGTTCACATTCGTCTGTTTTTCCCAGTATTCTTTTGGGATGAAAAAAAAAAAAAAAAGATGAATAGGGAAGAAAAAACTGTTGACAAGCGAGTGTGTGTTGCTTCAAGATCTTTTGTCGGCCCTATTTTGCTTGTAGTTCAGTTCTCGTTCTTTATTTTAGCCTTTTATTCTCTTTACTTTTCTAATCGATCTTGTAAGCGGTCATGTTGCACACTGCAAGGACAATATTTATTTTTCAATGGGCCTTGTAAGTGATCTTGTTGCACAGAGCAAGGACGGTTTTTATTTTCTAATGGGTATTGTCAACAATGATTCACATAAAATGTGATAGCTTTTATTTTTGAATAGGTCTAACTTTTTAATAGGTCTGTACGCATCGCTCTGCCGCACAACAGGGACAGTTTTTATTTCTGATAGGTCTTCTAAACACTTTTGTTTCACATAACAGGGACGGCTTCCACTTTCAACAGGTCTTGTAACATTTAATAGGGACTGCTTCCACTTTCAATAGGTCTTGTAGCACATAATAGGGACGGCTTCCACTTTCAACAGGTCTTGTAACACATAATAGGGGCGGCTTCTACTTTCAATAGGTCTTGTAACACATAATAGGGAAGGCTTCCACTTTCAACAGGTCTTGTAACATACAATAGGGACGGCTTCCACTTTCAACAGGTCTTGTAACACATAACAGGGATGGCTTCCATTTTCAACAGGTCTTATACAACAGGGATGGCTTCTACTTCCAACAGGTCTTGTAACATACAATAGGGACAGCTTCCACTTTCAACAGGTCTTGAAACACATAACAGGGACGGCTTCCACTTTCAACAGGTCTTGTAACATACAATAAGGATGGCTTCTACTTTCAACAGGTCTTGTAACATACAATAGGGACGGCTTCCACTTTCAACAGGTCTTGTAACACATAACAGGGATGGCTTCCACTTTCAATAGGTCTTGTAACATACAATAGGGACGGCTTCTACTTTCAACAGGTCTTGTAACATACAATAGGGATGGCTTCCACTTTCAACAGGTCTTGTAACACATAACAGGGACGGCTTCCACTTTCAAAAGGTCTTGTAACATACAATAGGGATGGATTCTACTTTCAACAGGTCTTGTAACATACAATAGGGACGGCTTCCACTTTCAACAGGTCTTGTAACACATAACAGGGACGGCTTCCACTTTCAATAGGTCTTGCAACATACAATAGGGATGGATTCTACTTTCAACAGGTCTTGTAACATAAAATAGGGACAGCTTCCACTTTCAACAGGTCTTGTAACACATAACAGGGACGGCTTCCACTTTCAATAGGTCTTGTAACATACAATAGGGATGGCGTCTACTTTCAACAGGTCTTGTAACATACAATAGGGACGGCTTCCACTCTCAACAGGTCTTGTAACACATAATAGGGACGGCTTCCACTTTCAATAGGTCTTGTAACATACAATAGGGACGGCTTCTACTTTCAACAGGTCTTGTAACATACAAAAGGGACGGCTTCCACTTTCAACAGGCCTTGTAACACATAGCAGGGACGGCTTCCTTTTTCAACAGGTCTTGTAAACAAACTTACTTCTCATACAAAAGGACACTTTATATCTTAATGGATCTTGTAAAGTGCTCTTGTTTAGCATGTCAGGGACAGTTTTTATGATGCAATTAGGTTTTTGAAGTTCAAAAACTACCCCTTCTAAAGTGAGTATTGAAATCTCATGTACGTTTTTGTTAGCAACCTAATAATTAGGTACTGACATACTGTATACAAGTATGTTTTTACATCTCAGCTAATTCGAATTCATTCTACTAAGTATTAATTTTCTAATTGCATTTTGGATTAAAAAACTTAGTACAGTATCTAAAATGTTTGAATGTACAGTAGATTGAGACAACATTATTATAGACACCATTATATGGATAACAAATCTTCTCTTAGGAAGGAAAGGCATTCACTAAAGTTCGTTATATATCAGCAACTCTGTCCTTATCGTCATGGAGGCAATTGGTTCCCTTCATAAAATATATATAACACTGTACTCTACTAAATGCAGACATTTTTAGAATATGGCATAAATACCTGAATTTATATAGGAAGTTCTGTATAGCCGAATCGGTGGTAATGGCGACTCATCCCGGGACGCCAGTATAATCTTCAACCAATCATTAATCAATAACCTTTGGCTTTTAGGAATAAACAGACAGCCATACAACACAGATTAGAGGTTGTAATCATTACTGAAACCGAGGACACGAAGGTGTTTTTAAGTGTTTGGGGAAAACTATATATTCGTATATATAATCTTCTGGTTGAGTACAATATGATTTCAGAGTATGAAAATTTGCGCAAGAATTTATACATACATACATATACATATATATATGTGTGTGTGTGTGTGTGTGTATATGCTTGATGTGTGCGTACATACACACGCAAAGCACACACACACAAACACATACACACACACAGATAAGCGAAGTGACAGGCATCTTGTACATAAAACAGTTTATTGGCCGACGTTTCGCGACGTACTTTCCAGTCGCATCTCCAAAGCTGAAACGGTTTTAGAGTTTCAGACAATATAATAGTTTAACTTAACATTTAAAAACTTTCATATATATTATATTAAAAAAAACTAAACACAGAAAATCAATAAAAGTAAGAGATAAAAGATAAATAAGAGAAGAGATTCAACATAAAACTACACACAAGAACCCACCCGAGCAGTGGAAATGCGGAGACTGAAAGAAAACATTTTAAAAATCAATGACAACATTTCTGTACAAGATGCCTGTCCCTTCGCTTCACCTTGTGTGCTAAAGGGCAACGGCTCTTTCTCTTATATATATATATATATATATATATATATATATATATATATATATATATATATATATATATATATATATATATATATATATATATATATATATATACATGGATAGATAAACAGACACTTATTTCATTCAGTTTCTTGAACTGCTGCTAATACACACTGCGAAATCGAAGATCGGCATAAGGCAATAACTGACCAAACCACACTCAATCTTTAAAAACAATTATACGGAAATTCCTATCAACGCAAACGACGAAACCCCTATTAATCATCGACGAAGGATACGCCACCAAACGTTAGGTCTGCCTTTGATGACAGGAACATCATTTATCCTCTCTGGACAAATATTGCCACCGCTTCGAGAGCCTCTGACTGTCTGGCGGGCGGGTCCTGTCAAATATTGAATCGCTCTGTCAACAAGGTTGCGTCACGGGTCCCGGATGGCTGGCCTTCGGGAATATGCCGCAGCCAATTGAAACGCTCCGGATAAAAGCAAGTGATAAGGGAGCTTTGTGTGATGATATACGTCGAGGTTTTATTTTTTTTTCATATTGAACAAAACATAATTGCTCAACTCTCATGCATGTACGTGTGTATGAATTCAAATATATATATATATATATATATATATATATATATATATATATATATATATATATATATATATATATATATATATATATATATATATATATATATATATATATATATATATATATATATATATATATATATATATATATATATATATATATATATATATATATGTATATATATAATATATATATATATATATATATATATATATATATAACGTTCTGCACAGCTATCTAGTCCTGAGCCCCGGTCTAGATGCATCTGTAGGTATTTATGTTTTTGCCTAATAAATGTAATTACCGTAGCTTGTATTTACATGTGATTTATATCTTTTAATTAAGTATCATATATATATATTTAGATAAGTATATATATGTATATGTATATATATACATATGTATATATATATTTATATAGACATACATATGTGTATATATATATATTTTTTTTACCCGCTATTCAGAAATTGATTGAATTCGGTGAGCTTACAAAGACTGCAACACCTCTCCATTTCGAAACCTCCCTACCAAAAACTCCTGACAAACTTAATTCCCCTTCTAATATCGTCCAAAGATAACCTTGACCTTGAATTGTAATCTGAAATAAAATGCGACAGTGTGGCATCCTCTATGGATGAATGGCAAAACCGTATTTTTATCGTGTTCTTCAATTCTCTTAACGTAACGGGACATTGCTCTGATAACTAAGCCTTTTTGGATGAGAGAGAGAGAGAGAGAGAGAGAGAGAGAGAGAGAGAGAGAGAGAGAGAGAGAGAGAGAGAGAGAGAGAGAGAGAGTCCCCTTTAGTTAACCTTCCCCTGCTGAATGCATTTGACAGTCCCATTAATATCCATAAGATTCACGTAAATATATTTGAATTTCGTCACAGACACAGGACACTAACAAACACAAACACGCATACACACACAAATATATACAGTATATATATATATATATTTTTTTTTTTTGTTACTGTTTTTTCTTCATTTTCTTCAAGTGCCAACGCCCACATGCTTCCATAAACCACTGGCAATTCCTTAAATATCTGCAGTGCTACAATATTGCTAGACTTACTTCTAAGCCGACAGCCGTTTCAACCATTCATGGTCGTCTTCAGGACCAATTGAGATTCACAATGGAATTGCATTCAAATATACAGCAGATTAATATGTGTATATATACATATATATTTATATGGAAATATACATATACATATATATATATATATATATATATATATATATATATATATATATATATATATATATATATATATATATATATATATATATATACAGTATATATGTGTGTTTGTGTTTTAAATTTCTGACTCAAATCGGGACCTAACCTAGTCTTTCAAATGAGAGGCCAGGGCATTACCAATTGAGCCACACAGGTCATTAAAGAAGTTGACACCTGAGTACTCCTGTAGCTGAGGTTTTTCCCGGGCAGGCTGCCACCTAACATACCAGCGAAATTATCCAACTTCTCGACCCAGCAGTGAGCCAATTGGTAGCATTTCATTTGAATTTCCCCTTCGGCGTGAATATGATGGAATTAATCAGGACCCACTAAGACAGGTCGGCTAAACCGGGGATTAATAATGAATCTCCCGAGTCGATCGCGTAAAGTGAGCGTGGCTCACGATTTATCGGGTGTAAACCAAAGACAGTTAAATATTTAGTACTATTGTAAATATACATAGGTTACTTGAGGACAAACTCCTTTTCATTTATTGAATGTCTGAAATATTATGAGTAATCTCTATTACAGTTTACATCAAGATAGTGTTTAAAACAATGACAATATA
The DNA here is from genome assembly GCF_040412425.1 of Macrobrachium rosenbergii. Classification (NCBI taxonomy): domain Eukaryota; kingdom Metazoa; phylum Arthropoda; class Malacostraca; order Decapoda; family Palaemonidae; genus Macrobrachium; species Macrobrachium rosenbergii. The sequence continues at coordinate 11,172,537 of NC_089757.1, read as the reverse complement.
CAGTTCTTACCCTCGCTCTCGGTAGAAAAAATAACTTACAGTTTTGATATATGAGGCTGTATTCATTTTAAGAAAAAACTGACACTGATAAGTAATGAGGTTACTGGAAGACTTGTTAAAAGAAAACTGATACAAAACCAAAAATATTAATGCAAAGATGAAGAAGGATGGTCGAACATTATGTTGTGTTAGGGAGAGAGAGAGAGAGAGAGAGAGAGAGAGAGAGAGAGAGAGAGAGAGAGAGAGAGAGAGAGAGAGAGAGAGAGAGAGTTTATCAGTTGTCTTTCAGTTTTCCCGGGCAGCGCCGGATTGGTCAGCTAGTGTGTTTTATATATATATATATATATATATATATATATATATATATATATATATATATATATATATATATATATATATATATATATATATATATATAAGACAACCATGGCATTTCTGTCAAGATTGGCGCAGACAGCATTTTATTCTTAGAGCCTTCAGGATTTGCTCCCCAGAATTCCTAGAAAAAGAATTTGAACAAATTTGTTGGGTACTATCATCCTTGGGGTACCCTGATCATATCTCTAAGAAAGGTGTACTGTATCTATAAAGCCAAAATTATATCTTACCGACCTCCTCAGAACATGACTATGGAGATGCCGGGTAATAAACTAAAAATCCCTGGACTGGACTGTAGTAAGATGCTGACACAGTGCTTGGATATTCTAACCCTTTTGTGTTTACCTACCCAGATACCCTAGCCAAAATCCTAATTAACGTCGAACAAAAGCCAGTCCCCAAAGACACAAGGGTATACGAAATCCCTAGCCTCAACTTTGACAAATCCTATCTCAGATTTACAGGTCAACAAGGCTCAGTTATTTTCAACCACATAAACCAGAATCCTCGAATAAATTGGAATGTGCCACATATAATTTATAGCAGTAATTGTCGATTCAAATGCCAGATGGTAGAGTCAGCACTGATCAAACAAAGAACCTGGAATTCAGATATGACTGACGTAGCGGTCGACTTCTAGAACATTCCTTAGCTATATAAATGCCAATATTATGTACCTCTTGATCCATTACTGGTCTGCTGAGGAAAACAGTAGTTTCCGATATATAACGTTGTACAATCTTTGCTCTTTTATGTTTGCATGGGCAACGTTTATTTTACACACATACACACACAATATATATACATATATATATATATATATATATATATATATATATATATATATATATATATATATATATATATATATATATAAATACATATATATGTATATACATATATATACACAATAATATATATACACATATACATATGTATGTATAAATATGTGTGTGGTTCTGTGTGGGTGTGCATGTTTGCTTGTGTGTGAGAGCGTGCATGCGTGTACATGAGCAAAGGGGAATTTAAAAATATTTTGGAAAATACAAAACGCACATAAAGAAGTGAGGGAATGAACATTCGGGCAAGATTTGTTGCAGATAAGGAATGCAATTTGTCCCTGCGTCCTTTTCCGTGTTGTCTTATGAACATAACTGAAGAGGAGGTTGCCATGACGCAGCTGCCTTTTTAATTTAGTTTTCCCGGAAATGGCGAGATTGCTCGACATTCGGACTTTTTCCTTCACATTCATATCTTGACGCTTTCTCTTCGCAGTTTTTAATTGCCTCTGTCTCTCTCTGTCAGTCTTTACGTCGCGCGAGTGTGTCTCTCGCTCAGTCTGTCTCCCTGATTCCAGTATTGCTAAGTAGCTCTCTCTTTTTGATTTACATTGAGATTTGACTAAAATCGTATTCTCTAATTTTGTAAGATTTCGTTCCGATGTTATTATTATTATTATTATTATTATTATTATTATTAGTAGTAGTAGTAGTAGTAGTAGTAGTAGTAGTAGTAGTAGTAGTAGTAGTAGTAGTAGTAAGTTATCGACTGAGAACTGCTACATCAATTTGACTAAAATCGTATTTTCTAATTTTGTAAGATTTCATTCCGATGTTATTATTATTATTATTATTATTATTATTATTATTATTATTATTATTATTATTATTATTATTATTATCATTATTATTATTATTATTATTATTATTATTATTAGTAGTAGTAGTAGTAGTAGTAGTAGTAGTAGTAGTAGTAGTAGTAGTAACAGTAGTAGAAGTAGCAAGTTATCGACTGGAAACTGCTACATCAAGTAAACTGTTAATTGCAAAAGCTTCCTTTTTCACCTCCATAATAAAAATAATAGGTATATTGTTTTTATGTCCCTTTGTTGCCCAAAACAGAAAAAAAAACTTCACCTTTCTAATTTCTTTTACCTGCTGATATCAGAAGAAGAAAAGTAATGTCCTTATCTAGTCCAGACTTATATGAATCGAAAATAGAATAAGATTCTTTGGGATAAATGTCTTAATGTGAATGTCAAGACTATACGAGCTTCGGAACTTGATTAACGAGGGGTCTTGCAACACACGCGCCACGCACGCGCCCACACACACACACACATATATACATACACTATATATATGTGTGTATATATATACATATTTATATATTAACTTATCACTTACACAATTATCTGTGCACTAATGCAATTACTGACAGGACCTCATTGAAACTGGATGGTATCTAGCGGAGATATTTATTCAATAAAAGTTAGATGCTATCCAGTTTCAATGAGGTCCTGTAATTACATGTTATATGTACATGTATGTATATATATACTTATATATGTGTATATACTATATATATATATATATATATATATATATATATATATATATATATATATATATATATATATATATATATAATATACTGATTAGAGCACCCCCTCCACAGAACAAATGGAAAGTTATGAAGTTTTTTGCTATAGCCTATCTCCAAGTACATTATTTTAAGTTGCTAATAAGCTATTTTTCATTTTACATTTGTATTTTCAGACTGAGTGACGGAGTTAGATACAGCCACGGCTAACGACTCGGAGGAAATCAGATGGATTGACCGAATCCGGGCCATAACCTTCAGAGAGGCCAGGGATGCTGGCGCATCCTTCATTCACGTTCTTGGATAGCTAAATACATTAAAAGAGATAAATCCTTTGTTAAAAGAAATTGGAACAAAAATCCATATGACTGTCATCGCGAAAAGAGTGAGAATCTTTGAAGAGCTGAAGTCCTTTCTCAGGAGTCAAAGGACATCATAACTGAGGCAGTGGGTAGAAAGTCTTTACGTAAATTGGCTTGAACTAGAAACAAAAGGGGAAAGAAGAAGTTATAGTGCTGTATATCGTGAGTTGAAAAAATCTGGTATCAAGATTTCATGTTATCAGCAAGCCTGGAATCACTCAGCAACAGAGAGAAGACTGCATGGTTTTGTGGTTCATTTCTTAAAGATTGGGATGAAGCTGACTTTCTCCATGTTGCCACACCAGATGAATTCTTCATTTACACAGTCAGGAAGCCAAATCATAAGAATGACATCACTTGGGCTGCAAAGTTAGAGATTTCCTGAGTCTTTGGGAATTTTTCTCTGTTTCACAGCCAAACGGTTAATGTGGATCATTAAAGAAAAAGGACAGTCATGGAGTGGCGAATACTTCAGAGAAATTGTGCTTACTGGTGGAGTATTTCCTTTCCTCAAAGATCCTGAAAATGTGTTATCTGTTGAAGAAGTCATATTTTTGCATGATAAGGCACCATGTTTCAAGGCTCTTCAGACACAGGAGCTGCTTTGAAACAGTGGTATAGATTTCTTCTCGTCATATGAATTTCCAGGTAGCTCCCTGACCTTAATGTGTGTGAAAACATTGGTAGTATCTTAAGGATCGTGTTGAAGTGCGCACAGTGAACTATGATGGTATACCAAGCCTCGACGACCTATGAAGAGAGTGACCGGTGCTCAGGAAACGGAGTTTGAGTCTCAGCTTTTTGTGATTTGCTGAAATCATACCCCTAAAGTATGCAGGCTGTGGTACAGGCAGATGGAGGCCACACGAAATATTAAATACTCAGAGAGAAACTTAAATAAATACCTGTTCTGAATTACTGTTGTTTTTGTCCATATCAATTGTAGTTTATGGTGTGGAGATTGTCTAATTTCAAACGTGTATTATATATATACATATATATAATATATATATATATATATATATATATGTGTGTGTGTGTGTGTGTGTGTGTGATTGTGTGTGTATTTATATATATATATATATATATATATATATATATATATATATATATATATATATATATATATATAAATATATATATAAACATAAAATATATATATGCAGAAATAAACAGAAGTAACCGAAAGAAATTAGTAATGCTTTCTCGTATTTTTGAAATGTTTCAACTGTCAGAGAATACAGATAAGCGAGCCAGTCCAGCCAGGAATATTCAAGTTCGATTTTACTTTCCCAAAACTCTGTTTACCAAACGGGACATTGTATTCGAAACAAAAATTTATATTCATGGATTTAGGGGAGTTGGAGTTGAGAGAGAGAGAGAGAGAGAGAGAGAGAGAGAGAGAGAGAGAGAGAGAGAGAAAACTACATAAATCCGGACATGTGTGGGATGGGTTGAAAATTTCCGAAGACGTGAAAAGACAGAAACAGCTGACGGGGAAATATGAAAAATATGCTAAGATGATATTTAATGAGCTGTCGTAAACACGCGTCATTCAGAATATGATCTCCGGTCTGGTATATGGCTTTGTAGTAACAAGGGCTTTTTTTCTTAAACTATTACAAACTTACTAATTTTACTGTGATTTTAGATAAAATAAAAAAAAATAATAAGAAATGTCATAGACAAAATTTCTTTACAAAAAAAGGGAAAAAGAATGCCCAGTAAAAAAAAATAAATACATATAAAAACTATCAAATAGAAAAAAACTCCAGTATAAAAAAAACAGACACATATTGAGGTCTAAGATGACATCTGACGTCCACCGCAGTAAAAGTGCTTTGTCACTGCTCTCCTCATTACCGTCATTTGCTTTTTCATCTCTTGTCCTTCCCGAGTAATCCCCGGAACAATATCCTCGTCAGTTATCGCTCCTGGCAACACGCCATCTCTTTGCAGCTTCTTTTTGGCTTCAGATAATAGTCATTTTTATTTACCGCCTTCAACTCTTGTTGCCCCTGTTCTTTTTTATGTGTATGAGGTGCTCAAAGGCATAATGTTTCGTTTTTTGGTTAGTATATCCATGGTGGATGGCACTTTTCTCTCTTAGATTACTTCCTCTTTTCTGTTAAGCGAGATTTTTGAACAGAGAGAAGATGGAATTTTACATATATATATATATATATATATATATATATATATATATATATATATATATATATATATATATATATATATATATATATATACATACATATATATATATATATATATATATATCTCTCTTCTAGGAATTCGCTTGTCACTACAAAGCCTGAGATCCAAACGCAAGAAAATCAGGAAATTCTGACGTCCTTAGTAGGATTCGAACCTGCACTATTATTATTATTAGAACGAGGGCATGTTACCAACTAGACCACAAGCTATCAAACCCGGGCTCGAATCCTTGTATGGGCATCAGAATTTCTTCATATTCTTGCATTTGGAGTTCAGGCTTTGCAGTAGGAAGCGCACCGCCTGTTAAAAACAATAAAAAAAAATTTGTGGGAAGAATTAGAGAGCTAAGAGGGTATTGCAGTTATTGCAATTATATATATATATATATATATATATATATATATATATATATATATATATATATATATTGTTTATATATATTATATATGTTATACACACACATATATATATATATATATATATATATATATATATATATATATATATATATATATATATATATTTCATAACAGGGAGAGAAACGTGCCATCCTATATAAAATAGATGTTCATCGAAAGGTAAAAAGAACAGGTATGGGAAAGGAACCATGAAAGATGATCTTTTCTTTAAAGTCTCCGACAAAATCTCTGTTATGTAACACTATTTTCGAGCTAACAGATTTCTTCCTGAAGGAAATCAGAGTTACTGTATACTGCCTTTTCCTATTTGTTTACCCCATCATTGTTTACGTATGTCTATATTTTTGTCTGTTTATTTGTTACTTAAGCTTTTCTATCGTTTATTCTTTACTTTTTCTTACACACTTGCCTTCTACTCTGCAGAAAACTCAGCAAGTTTATGGCCTTTGGAGCTTGTTATATGTGAATGTTGGCACGTTTTGAATAATAATAATTCTCGCGGCTGGGAAGAAAGGGCGTTGGGTCGGGTATGATAATAACCATAATAGGCAGGGCAGCCGATCGAGACCAAGGTCTAAAAAGCCAAATCAAAAGTCCTTCAAAAGAATCGAACACGTTAAAAGAATAAATAATAATAATAATAATAATAATAATAATAATAATAATGAACCAAGGCACCCCTGTAACGAGGCTATAATAATGACAACTTGCCGGGTTGATGATATTCCTTTATTTGTTACTTGAACTTTTCTATCGTTTATTCTTTACTTTTTTTTACGCACTTGCTTTCTACTCTGCGGAAAACTCAGCAAGTTTATGGCCTTTGGAGCTTGTTATATGTGAATGTTGGCACGTTTTGAATAATAATAATAATAATAATAATAATAATAATAATAATAATAATAATAATAATAATAATGAACCAAGGCACCCCTGTAACGAGGCTATAATAATGACAACTTGCCGGGTTGATGATATTCCTTTATTTGTTACTTGAGCTTTTCTATCGTTTATTCTTTACTTTTTTTTACAGACTTGCTTTCTACTCTGCGGAAAACTCAGCAAGTTTATGGCCTTTGGAGTTTGTTATATGTGAATGTTGGCACGTTTTGAATAATAATAATAATAATAATAATAATAATAATAATAATAATAATAATAATAATAATGAACCAAGGCACCCCTGTAACGAGGCTATAATAATGACAACTTGCCGGGTTGATGATATTCCTTTATTTGTTACTTGAGCTTTTCTATCGTTTATTCTTTACTTTTTCTTACGCACTTGCTTTCTACTCTGCGGAAAACTCAGCAAGTTTATGGCCTTTGGAGCTTGTTATATGTGAATGTTGGCACGTTTTGAATAATAATAATAATAATAATAATAATAATAATAATAATTAATAATAATGAACCAAGACCCTGTAACGAGGCTATAATAATGACAACTTGCCGGGTTGATGATATTCCTTTATTTGTTACTTGAGCTTTTCTTCGTTCATTCTTTTTACTTTTTTTACGCACTTGCTTTCTGATTAGCGGAAAACTTAAGCAAGTTTATGGGCCTTTGAGCTTGTTAAACCTGAATGTTGGTGTTTTGAATAATAATAATAATAATGAACAAGGCAGATCTGTAACTTCTTCTTCTTCTTCTTCTTCTTCTTCTTCTTTTAACGTGCTTTTTTCTCATTTCTATAATAATGACAACTTGCCGGGCTGTCTCTCTCTTCGAGGTCTTGACACACTTTCTACTCCGCATCTCCTTCGTCTTTTTCATAGGCCTCGGCAAGATAAGTACACCAGCTGTTTCTGCCTGATAACTTCACTTAAGAAAATTGACTTCCTCTTCCACATATGCGAAGCTGTTCGGCGCTGATAATGATTAGCCGGAAAATAAAGGGCACGTGATGGGCCTGTGAGGTTCAAAAACAAAACAAAAAAAAAATTTTAAACTTAAGAAGCTGCAGACGAAGTGATCCAGAATGGAGCGTATTTTTTTTTTTTTTTTTTAAGTGTTTAAATCATACTGACCTACTGATAGCTATAGCGTTCAACGAGTTTATCCTCCTTAGGAGGATTACCAAAAGGGTATTTGGATCGTCCCTTCGGCCCCTAGCTGCATTCACTCTTAAGTCTTTTATTTGACCTCCGTTCCCACTTCCTTCCATCCATCTTGCTGGCCAACCACGCAAATTCCCCCTTTTCAGTGGCAATAAGCGCTGAATGGCTAAAAAGGTCCCAGTGCTTGGTCTTACAAAGTTTAATAACACAATCAATAAATCAACGAGATTATCTTTTGGATCTTATCGGTTGCTAATACAATCTTCACCAGATTCATGTTTCTACTTCGCTCAAAAGTTCACTCAGTCACTTTTGGCTTTCTGGTTTCATTGTAACACATACGGTGTGTTATATGTGTAATATTTACATTTTTTTTTCTTCATAAAGTACAGGCGTTACCTGAACTCTCAACTTTCATTTTCTTAAAATTTCTGAACAAACTTTATGCTGCTTAATTTCGCTGATCGAGCGACCGATGTTGGCCATGTAATCTCCTGCTAGTGCCTTGCTAAAATCTGTAAAGATCACAACAATGATGCTGTCGACAGCAATTGTATAAGAGCCTAAGTTACATCTACCCTCACTTGGAGATTCACATTTATCCCAAAAAGTGAAGTTCGTGAAACCTAAGGATATTTTAAGCCAATAATTACAACGAAGTCAAAGATTTGCTTTTTCCATTGATCTCACTACTTTGGCAATGCAATCATCTCACAGAAAAGTTTGGAATTAATATCTTGTCATTACCATCGTGACGTAAACCAGATATCAATTACGTTATTTTTAAACTTTGCTCCTGGAAACCGGTTGTCGTGTCATCTAGCGATCGAACAACGCTGAACCAACAATCGAATCCCTGTTTTACACTAAAGCCTGGATGTGTTCATTTTAGTTATGTTTAAGGGAATTATGTGCCTAGGCCGTTTGGCATTCAGTGATGTTAATTATTTAAGTAAAGCTCAAATGATGCTCGACTTTACAAGTCGTAAGACAGAAGTCAAACAAACTGATTAATCGAGTTGCAATTTTGCATTTACTAAGGCAATTGTCCCTCTTTCCAGACTCTTCCGTTCTGTTGCAAGATCCTGTCCCTCCATTGAGTTAACTAACAAAAAATCAACTTTGTTGACGAAACAATCTTCTCCTCCTCCTCCTGTTGATGATACAATTACAAAGTTACCTCAAAACTAATAAGGAAAAGAACAAACTGGCTTTACCATCAACATCCTTCTGATGGAGGTTGCTTCTCCAAAAACATGTTTCCAAGAGATTTCCCTTTTTCGAAAATGCTGACTTGCGTAAGCACTACCTTATCTCCATATTGTGAATGAGGGCTCCTTACATCTGTACCTACGACAGAAAAGAGCTGTAAGATATCTTATTAAATGGTGAACTAGGTAGTCTTTAGGAAGGATCGGGTTCAACTTTTGCTCTTAAAACTTGCGCCGCTAGTTGGTTTGTTATCATTTCTATTGCAAGTGGTCTTATTATTTTATCATCATTTTTATTTCCATTATTACTACTTATGTCAGTTTTTTAACCAGGCCCATTTCATGAAATATTCACCGTGTCTCAGTTTACCTAAGCCGTGAATAGTGTATCTGACAGCTAGCTGCATGTGACGGGCCGAAGAGAGAGAGAAGAAAGAAGCAGTGCTAAGAACCTCTTCCCAAGTGACTTGCTAAAACAAAAATACATATATATATATATAAATATATGCATATTTATATAAATATATATATATATATATATATATATATATATATATATATATATATATCATATATATATTCACATATATATATATATATATATACACATATATATATATATATATATATATATATATATATATATATATATATATATATATATATATATATATATATATATATATATATATATATAATATATGTACTCTTATATGTTTCTTACTATTTATATTTATATATGTACACACACACACACATACACATATATATATATATATATATATATATATATATATATATATATATATATATATATATATATATATATGTATATATAAGTCCATCAGTGTATTAAGGACTGCTACCACAGAGACAAAAAGGTCGTGCAACATGGGCACTGCAACCCTAGGAACTGGAAAAGGTTGGGATACAGCTAAAAGTTATTCTAAGCCAAAGCTGCACCTGAAAAGGGTTGTGGACCCCTTGGTTTGAGGAAATGCTGCTTAAATGGCAGATGAACCTGTTTTCTTGAAAACAATGACAACAAAGTTTTCACCAGCCCTGTAAGATACCACAAGATGAAAATGATTCCTCACTTGAAACTCCATGAGCTTTAAAAGTAAACTAAGGGCCCAAGTGTGTGCAGCTTCATACCATAAGGTGATACAGTAAATACTATGAAAAAAATACAATGCTTAGACATGGAATCTCAATATGATTTGGTGCAGAAGAGAAGAACTATACGATAGTTGATTTTTGCAGAGAGACAGATGGATGCCTTGGCAATTAGTTAGGCAGCTGACTGTGTATTCTAGGAAGAATGGGAAGTACTAAGAGACATTATGGTCTAGGTTAGGTCGTGGTGCATCTATGGAAAGTAGAGTGCTTATAGTATCAGAAAGACTCTAGGTATATGTGAAAGAGCACAAATGTATTACCTCGACGATTAAGTGTAGCATGATAAAAGTTGAAATGGTTTTGCATGAGTCAGGAATGGAAAACAATGCGAGCGAAAGAATGTTTACAGGACAGTCTAAAATTGCACCTGCTTGGGTTTGGAAAATATGTAAGGGGTGCTTACATTAGGTGATTTATATGCGTAGGTAGGTGATACTTGAAGAAACGGTGTTGCTGGTAGGTATCGAGTTCCTGGGGTAAAGGAGACTGGATTAAGTCATTCCAAAACGTTAGGAAAGGGGCTTCATTTCTAGAAATAGTTTTTAAAGACGCATATTCATAAGTGTATGTGGCAAAAAGACACTGGCGAGCTTCTTATAATTATGTGTTAGTACAGAGGAGATGAAAAGCAATTTGATAGATATAACTGTGATAAGAGGAGTGGCTGGATACATATCTAATTTTGATCAAAGCAGATGTTACGAAATATATAAGTTTAAGTGGGAAAAAATGGCAAGTTTTGATTTTCATGGGAACTTTTTATCTGTAGATAATGGCAGAGAATGGAAATATAACTGTAAATGTAAATAAGTGGGCTTGATAAGAAGGAAGTGAGACCAGCATATCCGAGAAAAGACATGAATATGGAAGGCATTTATGAGGGTGCAGAAACTTAAGGATGGGATCATACATTTAGCAAGGAGTATTTGTGGCTATACGGGGCAGAAAGAGGAATTAAAAACACAGGTAGGATGAGGAAATCAGAGGTTTAATGAAAGAATAAAAGAGATTTTCTGAATATAAGACAGAAAAATTCAGATGCAAAATGAATGATAGTCC
>NC_089757.1:11141269-11151269 GCF_040412425.1 Macrobrachium rosenbergii | reverse complement strand
GGGCTTCCTCAGACATCGAGTTTTATTCAAAGCCTTTTTCTTTTCAACTTTTGTCTCTGATATAAGCTGTTCTTGCGGCACCTTTTTAATCATAGTCTTCTTTTCTGAGATATATATATGATTAGAAAGAGGGGTGAAGAACTATTGCAATTATCACCAACGCTGGGCATGGCCGACTCTCCAGGGAATCAGCAAGAGACGAAATAACGGAAAAGGCGAAATATACCGAAGTGCAAATAAAGAAAATGGAGGAGAAAGAACAAAAGCTAACTTTTTTGGAAAACACAGTAGTAGTTCTCGAGATGGAGAAGGAGACTTTGCACCGAGATTAAAAAGGATCTCAAAACGGAAATGCAAGTCAGAAAACAAGCGAAATGGCAAATGGAAGAGATGAATGAAAGAATCATGAAATCTGAAGAGGAAAATTCAACGGTTTACAAGACAAGTTACAAGCCCTTAACTGGCCGCAGATGGCCCAGGAAAATTAGAAAGCGATGGTAGTTTGAAATTGATGGAGGAACTGGAACTCAAAGAACAGACTCAAGAAGAGAGATCCTCAGACAAAATATAGATGCACAAGAAACAGATCCCATAGATTTGTTAAAAGTCAAAAACGGTTCTTAAAAAAATCGAGAAAAGGGAAGATGAAGAAATGAACGAGGAGGAAATCAGCTTGAATTCGAACTGGCCAAGGAAAAGGAAACGATGTTTGAAAGATGGAAGACTAAATCGAAAGACTCCAAAATGGTGCCGAAGAACAGCCTCCTATCAACGAAAGTCAAAATTGAAAGGAGAAAAGGCTTTGAATAAAACTCGATGTCTGAGGAAGCCCCAGATCAACTGCAAAGTCTCTACCGACGAATGGAAGACATCGATTAAAATGGACTTCAAGAACAGATCATATCAGGACATTGCAACGTCCTTCAACTGATGCTGAGGAAGAGATCAACTGCAAAGTCCCTACTAAATGGACTCCTTCAAATGAGGAGCCCCCAAATCAAAGGCATTGCAACGTCCATTCAAAAATGGCAGGCTGGAATCCGCAGCGAGACTACGAACGCTGGAGCGAGAATCTGAGATGGTTCGGAAGCTCTACAAGATAAACGCAGTCACGTGAATGGTGCGCAAAGAAGATTCTGCTCTTTGATGAAAACTGGCTGACTTGCAGAAGAAAGAAGCCGGGACATCTCTGATGTTGAGAACAGGAATGAGCTGAGTTTTTTGACGGAAATCAATCCTAGACATGGCTGTGGAAGCATCTCTGCGCGATGGAGAGACTACAGCGGCTGGTGGGACTGGCAGCAAGTGCCCGAAGATTGGGTTGTCGTGCACCCCTGCCATGTGATACCCTCGGGAATGGGGTATCAATGCCCAATCACATATGCGTGGAAGGCAACCACTGGCGCGGCGTAAGAACCCGTAAGTTTCATGCCTACTTCATATGTGAACTGGGTTATGCGCTGCATATTGGATCCCATTCTTGCATATACTGAAATGGCAACCTCTGGCGCGGCGTAAAAACCCGTAAGTTTCATGCCTTTCATATATGCAAAATATGGGTTATGCAATGCATATTGGATCAAATTCTTGCATATACTCTAGTGGCAACCTCTGGCGCGGCGTAAAAACCCGTAAGTTCAATGCCTTTTATATATGCAGAATGTTTGATCCCAGTGTGGCAGGAGCACCAAGACATCGAAGGGTACCGTCAGAAGTCGCTGTATTCAGACATCGTGCGACTTGGAGATTGGAAGCTTCCTGTCCATAGCGAAGGGTGATTGGACTGCGGATTTCATCGAGGAATCAAACGTTTCCAAGAGCGAGCAGAGTGATCTGGAGGCGTTACAAATTGTAAGGTCATAAGACTGAGGATTTCGTCTATCTTGGCTAGGTGATGGAGCTGAGAATGGGAAGGGTCCACCCTGGTAAAAATAAACCCCATTCGATGGCGCTCAGCTAGCAATGATGCCCCAGGGTGAGATCACTTTTGATCGTCAAAGACCCCAGTATATATATATATATATATATATATATATATATATATATATATATATATATATATATATATATATATATATATATATATATATAAAGCTCCTGGTATAATATATATACTGTTTTTTTTTTTGTTCCTTCAGACTGTGTTGGGTAATTTAATCTTATCAGGAGGAAGTCTCAAGGCGGGTCGTGTTTGCCCCGGTCTTATCATATCATAGGACACCTGCTAGTGGGTCACTAATGAAGCAGAGAGATGCTCTCTCTCTCTCTCCCTCTCTCAAGGAGTCATGCTGCTTAGTGGTTTAGTCTCTCTCTCTCTCTCTCTCTCTCTCTCTCTCTCTCTCTCTCTCTCTCAAGTGCGGGTCACTAATGAAGCAGAGAATTGCTCATCCCCCACCCCTCTTAAACTTGCAAGCGAAAACAAACAAGGCGGTCTTATCGTAGAGCACCTCGCTGCGGGAGCCAATTTGCTGAGTGGAGGTCTCGTGTACGTACATGGAAACACCATTAAGAACCTGTACCAATTTTCCCCATATCCCCTGCCAAAATCCCTGTCAACAGCCTATAAGTCAAGCTGTGTTTACGACCCGTCAGAATTCCGCGATGAAGATAGGGAAGGTTTAATGAATGCGTTTACAACACCTCGCGCACGTACATGAAATAAATGATACGACAGATGAAATATCTCATGTACGTAGTTGACATAATTGGAATATATATAAAAAAAAAACATGTACGTATATGGAATAAATCATAAAAATGGCTCACGTACTGTGATAAATTAAATTATACCCCAGGTAAGGAGACGAACAGGTCACCCTTGATAACATCTCAGGTTCGGAGATGGGATGTGTTGAGAGGTGAAAGGGAATTTGAGGCGTTTTGGAAAATGAGGCGTTTTGGAAATGAGGATTTGGAAATGAGGGGATTTGTTTTTTCCTACTTTTATATATATATATATATATATATATATATATATATATATATATATATATATATATATATATATGTATATATATATATATATACATATATATATATATATATATATATATATATATATATATATATATATATATATATATATATATATATATATATATATATTTATGTTTATAGTATCTTGAAGAATACAAGCATAAAGACAATGCTCGTAAAATGCCATAACCTTTGTTGCAAACAGATAATGAATGGTCTGTGGACAAATAAGAGAAAATCAATCTGCACTTCAAAAAGCTTAACAATTATTAATATTATATGAACAAAAACATTTACAACGACACGAAAAAAAAGTGAAAAATGCGCCAAAGTTTCTTCGGGGCAATCGAGTTTTCTGTAAAGCCGCTACAGTGTATAATCAAGGACACCGAAAACAGATTTTACTTTCGGTGGTCTCAGTATAATGCTGTACGAGCCGCGGCCCATGAAACTTTAACCACGGCCCAGTGGTGGCCTGGCCTATATAGTTGCCAGTCGCACAAATATGGCTAACTTTAACCTAAAATAAAATAAAATATTACTGAGGCTAGATGGCTGAAATTTGGTATGTTTGATGATTGGAGGGTGGAAGATCAACATACCAATTTGCAGCCCTCTAGCGTCAGTTGTTCTTAAGATCTGAGGGCGGACAGAAAAAGTGCGCACAGAAAAAGTGCAGACGGACAGACAAAGCCGGCACAATAGTTTTGTTTTCAGAAAACTAAAAACGATCAGGCACAGCATAAATCAACATATTAATTCTGTTATATATTTCATCTAATGGCGAAAAAAAAGTGCTGCCATAGTTTTTATTAATATAAAATCACTCGCAAATTTCGAAAAATAATGTTCGGGGTCTGGGAATTTAATATCATAAAAAACACTTAATCAAACATCACACCTCATCATTAATGAATTCATTGGTTCCTCTCTTTTCTTCAAAGGATACCCAATAAATCAGATAACTCCAATCTCATACTTTCCTGTGATGTACACATTATAAGCATTGCAACATGACAGTCATTTTGACTACCGTGTTATGTTTGATTAGTGCATTAAAAGGTTGAAAAGTGGCTCATGTGCGGCAGAGGCAAGAGCCAGGTCACTGCACTGTCGTACAATGTCCTGGGAACTGGACATATACGATCAGCGCCCAAAACCTTTTCCTCTCTACTGTTAAAAATTTTGCTTGGCATGATTGGGTTTGCCGTTAAAACATGATGCACTCGACATAACTGAAGAACCCTGAAGAATACTAAATAAACCATGTTAGTTCCTCTTCAGTTTTGGAGCAATTTTTCTCTCTACAGTAAACATGTTAATTACGGCCGAACTCATAAACCATTCCCTGATATTGCACCACAAAAGTCCAACTCCTCCATTTTTCAAGGGCGGTTGAAAAATGTCCCAGAGGAACGCCACACGTGAAAGGCTGAATGTGAAAAGCAAATTAATTCAGTCGTGCATTCAATTTAACTTTTTTTCTCATGTTAGTTTACAGTGGTGAAGTAATTATTACAGAAATACCAGAGTGGCTTACGTACGGCACTACGGTCCTTTTGTAATCCTCTGCGTCAACGGGAAAAATGAAATGATCTTGTTAAACATTAAAGGGCAAGTACTCGTGTCGCACAGAAACGCTTCTGAATTTTCCCTAGAGCGCTCGGATGGTTTTTAGTGAGACGTTTCGAATTAGAATTTCATTCTAGGGCACCGGCATTTTAACAAAATTTTTAAACAAGTGTTAAACAAGAACTATCAACGTGCTTTTTGTTTGTACACCGGAAAAACAATTCCTGGAAAAACAGGAGGATGATGCTGTCAACGCCATGTATTTAGGGAATAGCATTGTTGTTAGGGCGGCCCATAGACTTATCAATGAAATATCCAGAGGTGAAAAGAAAGGCTACGCTGGGCAGACAATTTTTATGAAATCATAAACAAGAGATATGAGAGGGCAAAATTTTTAATTGATATGTTAGAAGCAGAAGTCAAGAATGTACTTATATATGAATTCATGATTTTTGAAGTGGAATCAGCGAAAAAGACACTTAAGAATTAAAAAGCATCAGACTATGCTGGAATCACTGCAGAGATGACTGTAGCTGAAATGATATGATACTTCACATAAACTAGACTCATTGCACAAAAATGGAATGAGGAAACAAAGCTTGATGAATGGGTGTTGGAAGTCCCAGAAAAGATATCAAAGAAAGATGACCTCACTGAATGCTGGAACTATAGTGGCATTGGTCTTACGTATTTTTAAGTTAAAATATTCAGCATGCTCATCACGACTGGGATGTCACCTTTCGTGTATACCCTTCTCATAGATCTTACAATCATTAAAAAGTGGTCGGAAATGGAAGATAAGGATCAGATTGGAACAAAGGAATGTTGACAGACTTACAATATGCTGATGGTGATGTCTTTCTCAGCAAAACACCACATGATTTGCAAAGCCTGTTTATGAGAATGCATCTTATATCTAGAGAGATGGGGCTTGAGATGGATCTAAGAACAGCTGAAATGATGAGGACAGAGTATACACGAAGTGAAAAAATTAAATTAGATGAGGAAAGTAGGGATTGCAAGGGATTAATGAGATGGAATACCAAAGATTTGGAGTTTGACGAAAAACTTAAAAAGGCAAATCAAACAAGAAGCAAGTTGAATCTGGAAATCAAATCGACTAAAATTGCATACGAAGTAGGATTAGAATTGTTAGTTTAGTGCGATTTCTATTGCCATCCGGATATGAACTGCGGTACGACAATGAAAGTATCTGTATCAGATTTTGTTAATTTAAAATTAAAGCTTTAAGAAGAATATTAGAAGTCCGATGGCAGGACAGAGTGAGAAAAGGTACCATAATGAAAATTAAGTTGGTTCCATATGCATAACAGATTATGATGAAAGGGCGATGGAGACAGCTTAAACATGAGAAGTCCGTGATAGTGTCAGTGTGGGCTACTGTGGGCACCAGAAAAGCTGGAAGACCCAGACATACTTGGATGCGAACTATGAGAAGGGAGGCTGGTGTTGATGTATGAGGATGTAAAGCAATCTAGGTTTTTATGGCTAAGAGACAAAGAAAAAAAAAAACCAGTTTTGCGCAAAAAGTGGGCCTATACAGACTCCACACAAGAATACTGTTGCTATAGACTACGCTGCCCTTATATAAACAGGCCCTTGCCCTTGGAGCTGTTCTTACGTACTGATATAGAACAAACCTCTTATCAAGAGGCTAGTCGCCTGATTCTGGAGATACATAGGAAAAGAATTCTACAGCAGTTTAAGTATATTTCAATGAATTGGTATTTTGTTTGAACAGTCTAAAATTAAAGACTAAACTCTGAGAACTAGAGATATGGAAATAAAAAAAGTCTGATGCATAATGAAATGAGTTATGCTGAGGCCGGAGGGTAAACAAAGTGTGTGTGTGAGGCGAGGAAATGGAAATGCTTTAAAAACGTTATATTTCTTAGATGGAAAAAATCTGGTCTTGACAAAAGCTGGTGGAGAGTAAAATATGCATTCCTGCATATTCCGCAAATTTCCATTTTTAATGCAGTCAGTCTTTTCAAATCTTTCTGTTAAATTCTCGCTTTCTAAATTATATCACTCAAGTGTCTATTTATATCACTATTTCCTTATATATTATATTTATACAAATACATACTTGCACACATACACACACACACACACACATATATATATATATATATATATATATATATATATATATATATATATATATATATATATATATATATATATATATTTCATTATCACATGGCTTTCCCCTTTCAAGGGACGGTGCCAGTATGGTACAGTCATCTGGTCTCTTAGTAATTCTAGAAAGTGAGGTTGCCAACCTCACACATTATTTTTTACCCAGCAGATGCTATTCAACGGACTGTTGGGAGGTAAGCTAAGAATTATTGACTTACCTAACAAACGAAAGAGCGGTACCACTCAGTATATATACAAACATATATATATATACTTTTTAAGATTTATCATATATATATATATTACTGTATATACTTTGTTTATATTCAATATATATATATATCTAGCTATATAACAGGGGGCTTATATAATATACCTTTTAGATTTTGACTGGCAATTGTATTCTTTGTTTGTTCAATCCGAAGGAAGCTTAAACAGAAAAACTAATAGTTGAGATTCTGCTGCAATTGCTAGGTCAGGAAGGAAACTTAATAGAAAATCAAGGGACTGTTGCAGATAAACACTTAGGTTTACTTTAAATAGATTATATTTACAATTAAACACGTCAATCAGAAGACTGGGGAATGAAAGGCAGATACAACAGGGGCTACCACATGATTAGTTATGCTGTCACTGTTCAAAAATTGATTAGTCTACGATTAATCCTCCTGAAAGGGATACTGAAGAATTGATTGCAGTGGCCTTTTCACTGTAAGAAGCACAAGACAAGTCGATGTTTCCACAGCAGAATGTACAGCCTGCAATTTCAAAATGTCAGCATTTACACAAGGATACTTATAATGGTCTCGGGCGAATCGAGGGTTACACAGAGGGTGCCAAGATAACTCGATTCTGGCATGATATACTTGCATGAAAATTCACACTGAGCTAAGTGAGTCAGGTCTTTGTGATAACTCGCACTTCAGAAAAGATAATGAGAGTGCAGTGGAAGATTAAAGATACGTGACTGTTGAAAAACCTCGAATCAGGACATTACCTTATAATGGAGTGATGGAGGGGCCTCGTCGAAGTTCACCAGTTCTGGAGGGATGAGTTTAATGGGAAATGCATAGGTAATGTGACTGGGTGGTCGCAAGGTGACCACATGGAGAGGTCAGCTCAATAAGGAGCATGCAAGGGGTAGTGTGTCGGTCTGCTACCGGGGTGTTTGAGGTCGACGACCGCTGTTTCTCACCTTATATGACCTCGGGGGCTTAGTTTCTTGCTCCTTCCAGAGGTCACTGGGATCACAAGATGGTGGTTCAGTCACCTCAATTTCTATGTTGGAATCTTCCCCAAATCCTGGTGACTTCTGGCAACCCATGTTTGACAGTTTTTATGGGGAACTCAACCTTTCTGGCAGATTTTTGGCAGGCTTTGTCTCCATTGGCCATTTACCTGAAAAGAGGTATTCAAGCAGTCACCAGATCTTCAGGAAAGATAAACAGATGCACCAAAAGGGGAGCATGGAGAGAAATTTACATAGGGGCTGAGTTTCTCATGCCCTTCCTCAGTTAGGTATCAGTATGAAATTACATTATTTTGGGGTGCAAGGTAGTTTGGAGTTTTGGGTTTGCTTAGGAAGTGGTTTCCCACTTAACAATAATATATATATATATATATATATATATATATATATATATATATATATATATATATATATATATATATATATATGTGTGTGTGTGTGTGTGTGTGTGTGTATATGTATGTATGGTATATATATATTAGCTGACTTCCCTGGTGTTGCATGGTAAAAACTAAAGTGTATAATACACCCAAACTGTAGAATACACCCAAAGCATAGAACACAACCAAAATGTACAACACACCTGGATATTCATTTATCCCAGCCTTCTATCAGACAGGAAAAGGAGTCAAATCTGTCTATAGTTTAATATCAAAGAATTTTTATTTATAGGGTTTTAAAAATATAAATACAGTATACTAATTATACAGTAAAATCATTCACAAATTCACTATAATACTAATTTAACATAAAACCTGATTGTAAACATCATTTTTGGTTTCACCATCAGGAGAAAGAATAAATAAATTCTTGAGTGAACCCACTCTTGAGCAAGCAACATAAAGTTGTCCGTGGCAAAAACATGACGATGTCAAATCCACTCCAAAGTATTTAACAGAATGTCCCTGTGCCTTGCTGATCAGAATCGAGAATGCAAGTCTTACTGCAAATTACAGTCTCTTAAAATTGAAAGGGAGATCCGTCGGAATGAGTGGTACTCGGGGAACAAAAACTGTTTCACCCTCTCCCTTGCCTGTTAAGATAGTTGCCTCAATTACATTGCCCAACATTTTTGATATTTTATATTTCACCCCTTCTCACCCCCTGCCTTCCTGTCGGGGCTGAACTTGAACTTAAAAGGCATTGGGAGTGTAACTATTCATCTCAGTGACCTCGAAAACTATGGAATAGACACTAATATCTGTCGTTTGCATTTCAGAGTTATGCTGGAACATACACATACATACATCCATTTTTATATATATATAGAAGATATATATGTATATATATATACTATATGTATATCTATATGTATATATATATATATATACAGTATATATATATATATATATATATATATATATATATATATATATATATATATATATATATATATATATATATATATATATATAAAACTACATAAAACTTAAAAGTTACAATTTCCAGCAACTGACATTATTGGATTCTGTTTTCAAGCGTATTGACAAGTAATTTTTCACGTTATTTGTTAAAAATAATCCTTTACAGCAGCCACATAAAATGAATTCTTTTTAGAATACAAAAAAATGGTCAACAACCATTGTTCCTATTCATTATAAAACGCTCATTGTTTCCCATCAATAAAACAACAAAACAAAAAATATTACGATTCGCTGCTTCTCTTTTGTATTATTTCTGTCATAATTTGTCAGTGAACGCACGCTTTGCTGAATAATCATGGAAAACACGGCATTTAAAACATAAAGGGTTCTGCATTTCTGTGTAAAATAGAAGATTACTGCACGGCAGAGATTTTACGTTTGTTAGTTTAAAATAAAAAGAAATTGATAGTTACACCTCGGCGAGTCTGAAAATGATTTTCTATAAAGCGAGTAACAATTTTTATAATTTTGTTTTTGATCCTTAAATTTCTAATCATTTAGGTATGAATATGCCTTCATACACATCCATGCTTTTTTTGCTGCATCCATGATTTCAAAGACTAGTGGGCGATAGAGTATGTATATTTTTTTTTAACAGCCAATCATGATTAAGCTT
>NC_089757.1:11083769-11138769 GCF_040412425.1 Macrobrachium rosenbergii | reverse complement strand
GAAATCTGTCATATGTTTCAAAACTGTAAGAAAATATCTCGTGTAGCCAAATTTCGGAAAAACAGTTACGAAACATTTTCAAAACTTTCGTTCACTCATCACCTATGCGTTCGACTTAAAAAATGTTATCATCAAACCCCAGTTCAAATGTTAGAATAATAAAAAAAAAAAAAACGAAAAATTTGTCATAACATCAATATTGCTTCCAATGCAACCATAAAATCTGAAACAGTCCTATTTGGGTGTTTTTACGCCTCGTCACTGAAAAAATGTAAATAAGTAGACACCAAAGTTTCTGTAGCTAGAACGCATCCACCGATATCAACGGGTGAGCGAAGCGTGCGTGAAGCAACCTAAGTGGCGGCGCAACATGAACAAGCTGGAACACAGGTCTACAGTAGCGACAATGAAATTATCTTGAAAACATTTATTTTATATTTGTCAGAGGAATACTTGGATTTTCATAAAAATGAAATGATTTAAGTTATATTTATTATCCACTTCAAAAATTATGGCTTGCAAGCAAATATTCGCCTATGAAATTATTCTTTTGTTAAAGCCAAGAATTTGTTCTTAGGCCTAGGTGTGTATTTTTTTAATTACTATAAATACATTACACTCAGCATTCACATCTCTAAATTAACTTCTGGCCCGAAAGCATATGAAGTTATCTACACATTTTTGCACTTCAAGTTACCTTATGAATGAATAAATTATACACCTAAAGCAAGAAGAAGTTTTAAGAAAATAATATTTAAGGCCAGTTACAAAACAAGTGTTCCATAGGCCCTGACATTAATACTAACAGATGTTTCGATTAATACCCATCTCCTCCATATAATTAAAATCATCATCGTCTTCTATTCTTCAAAGAACAAGTAATCTCTACAAATGAATTCTTTAGTAACAGAAGGCTTAGATTATTTTTTTAGACATTATTTATCAACATACAGGCAGCTTGAACGCAGCGTAAAACTTCAACATTCACAGAATACTTGTTGTAATTCATAATCCTATTTTGAAAATATTATGACTGTTGAGCTTATTAGGTCTACTGTTATACGTTGACCAGCCTGAGGAGCATGTTAGCGCGTTGTCACTGACGCCACCTCTAGCCTTATCACACCGTGCTTTGAGCTGAACAATGTTAAAAAAAAAAAAACAAATCAGTTCAAATCACACAGGTTACGAGTTATACTAATGCATAAAAGCGATCATATTTATATAATCATAGGGAAAATAGTACTAGCGGTGAATTCGCAAACTTGTCGACATGTATGAGTGGAAAAAAAAAAGTTTAACACTACTTGGCAACGTTGCGTTGAGTCCAGTTGCCAGATTCTTTTAAGCAGAGATGCCAAACTGGATTAAAAAATGTGCCAAACACCAGAAAATTATGCCAAAAACACTCGTTTATGTCATACACAATTATATATATACAGTATATATATATATATATATATATATATATATATATATATATATATATATATATATATATATATACTGTATATGAGCAATTTTCATTTGAATGGGCTAAATGTACTGTACATTTGCGTGTAATTTGAAGACGAATTTTCTTGATGAAGGGATGAACCAAACTATAGTGTAAGTGGATTATGAAGCAAAATGAAAGAAAACAAATTAACAAAAGCATAACAGGTAGACTAAGTGCAAGATCAATGTTCATCTACATGAGTCAGCAGTTTACTTAAGGCCAACATATACTAAAAAATTATAGAATTAGATTTAAATTCATGAATAATTACTTGAACATCCCTGCATAGTATTACGTAAGAGCCATAAGCTGGAATGGAGTTTTATTTCCCAGCCACAGGAAGCGGTGCATATTTTTTAACAGCAACTAACCGGAGAAAAGGGTGTAAACCAAATATATACTTAGTTATTAATTTTATTTTTTAATGCAAAGTTTCAAATATTTATTTTATATAAAAATAGAAATAGGCTAAAAGAAAGTTTTTTTTTGGAATTTGGCAGTGCCCCCTGTCTTCTTTATTACATGAATTTTCATAATTCTATGATGCAGTAAAACTAATAAATCAAACAAAATACCAAGATACGTCTATTGGACATTCAAGCATCATGATAGCACAGTTGCAACAAGAAATCAATACATCACAGTTCAAAGGTATTCATGCAGACCTTTATCACGTATACTGTACTGTACACTGAGGCATCATTACAGTATAAACAAACTAAACTGATAAAATACCAAAGCTCAATCATACATTTATACATATCAAACAGACTAAACTTTAAAACATACATCATCATAAATATTGCAGTATGACTAGAGATCATAGTCAGATCAAGCATCATCAGGTATACCCTACCACATGTTAAAGCACCATCAAAAATGTAATTACACCATACTGTTTAATGTTAGAATATTTTGTATAATTCTTCATCAGTATCTTCTTTAGCGTGTTTACTAGTTAAGTATACCGTAGTTTTACCAGACAACTGAGCTGATTAACAGCTCTCCTAGGGCTGGCCCGAGGGATTAGACTTATTTTACGTGGCTAAGAACCAACTGGTTACCTAGCAACGGGACCTACAGCTTATTCTGGAATCCGAACCACATTATAGCGAGAAATTAATTTTCTATCACCAGAAATAAATTCCTCTAATTCTTCATTAGCCAGTCGGAGACTCGAACTTGGGCCTAGCGAGTGCTAGTCGACAACTCTACCGACTCTCCCAACGAATGTTTACTAGTATAAATGTTAGATGTAAATAGTGTGATCATGTGTGAGGTTGGAATAAAGTCTTTACAGCAAAGTCCCCTAAACTGGAGGTATGATTGCATCTAGCATCCTTGTGCTTATTCTATTTCTTAATTTTGTTTTCACCACTGAAACTTGAGAAAATATTCTTTCTACAATGGCATTACTTGAAGGTGTAACCAGTGATGAGAGTGCCCAGTTAGATATTTCATTGAAAGGGTGCTCACCTAACCCATTTTTAAAAGAACTTAAACCCACCCAAAACTGAACTGAACCACAAGGAATTTTACCATCAAACACACTCTCATCTCGCCAGTCCACAACAAGTAAACTCCTGTATTGTTGTTGAATCTTGTCCATTCCTTCTGTTTTCAGAAGCTTAAAAAATGTCAGATTTTGAAATTCAGGTCTAGCCACTTGGTTCAGGATAACTGATGGATGTAAGTTGCTTAATGATTTAAACAAATTTTTTGTAGGTGGAAGCCTTGCTTGCAACTGTTCCACAGCATCTACAGTGAACGTGTGGCAACGGTTTTTTACTTCCTTCACCCTTTGCAAGGTTTCATTTTGTGGGTTATTCCTCAAATATATAGCCAACTCTTGTGCAAAACAGGCGCCAAAATCCACTTCATTTTGGCGTAGGTTTTCAACCCTTGGGTTAACAATCCTTGCTTTCATTGTTTTGTACAGCATGGTGAGTTCATTTTCCATGTTATGGGGGTCAAGGTCAACACCTTGAAAAAATGGATTTACTTTTTCAAAATCCAAGACTATTGGAGTGAACAGTGGAAATAAAGTTTATTAACTCCATCTGCTAACATTTCCTTTAACATTCTTGCCGTGAATTTAGCTTCTTGTCCACAATTTTGTTCTGCCAAGATAAAGTAAGCACGCAATTCTTTCCAATTGCATAAAATATTATTCATTACTTTTCCTCTCACAAGCCACCTTGTTACAGATGCTTGCTGGAAAGGAGTTGGCAGTCCTTTCCTCTCTCCATTTGGGTCCATCACCTTAAAGAGAGATTTGTAAGCCTCTCTTCTAAGAGAGCTTTTGGAAAACCACTTTGGGATTTCCGATAAAAGAAAACCCAAGTTGGAAGGCAGTTTATCAAAAGAGTGTTTCACACACGGGGCAAGAGAGTGGCAGATGCACTGACTTGCACACAGTGTGGTGATTCTTCTTTTATTCGTGTCCACACTGAATTATTATTCCCTATCATCACAGATGCACCATCACTGGCAAATCCGAGACAGTTGCTTAAACTTTGACCAATGTCTTCTATGGCATTCTTAATCACTTTACATAATATTGCACCAGTTGCCTCAGTAACTGCTACAAGGCTAACCAATTCTGTGACAATTCTTTTTTCTTTTTTACTAAAATATCTTATTGTAATAGATGTTTATCTGTTCTGATATCTTTTGCTTCATAAATTATTAGAGCATATTTTGCATCTTTTACATCATATATTAATTCTTGTTTGAAGACAGGTGATATTTCTTCACTAATAAGTTTGCTGCACTTTGTTCTGTACAAATTTATGCTTCCCAAGGTACTGTCCTTAACATTTTTCTTAATTATTTCACTAAAATGGTCAACTGTCAGCAAAGAGCAGTGGCAAGAGACAGCCAATGCTAGCTCCAGTTCTGTTCTCTTAACATCCTCACTAGGTCCACTGGGTTGAAATGTTATTAAGTTTGTGCACTTGACTGCCGACTGCTTTTTCCTGTGTTTTTCAGACTGCTCATGTTTTTGAAGGACTGACTGCCTTGGAATTGAAGTGCAAAAGCATAACTTGCAGTATGCATCTCCTTTCCCACCAGGTGCTTCTTTCAGCCATAAAAACTTTTTCTCCCACTCACAGAAATTTTTCCATTTAGGCATGGCACTGGTGATTATCTTATTAGAAAAGCTACCTGAGAAAAGAAAGAAAAATTCACTTTCCTGGAAGTAACAACTACACTTCTAAAAAAATGGCCCAGTCCTTAGGGCAATAACAGCTATAACTAGGCAGAACAGAGTTCATCAACGCAGTTTACGTTAAATATTTTTCATGATATTTCATATTGCAGTAAATACAAAACATTTAGTCTTTCAACATAAGGAACATAAGGCTCGAGTATCTGGCACTACTCATAACTAGGCCACAGTAAAGATTTGGCTACACTAGGGTTGGTCCCTGTCTCGAAGCCCCTGCAAAATTCACCACATACTCCCAGGTTATGAAATGTACCACAACTAACTATATAATTTAGTAACAAAAATTTTATAGTGGGTTTCATATTCAGCCATAACTACATCATTATTAGAATTAATAGACTGAACAAAATAGGTTACAAGTAACAAACGCTTTATAGGCTACCATCACGGACTAAGAATACTAAAAATTAGGAAATCATGATCATCATCTATCGTATAGTTTAATTAATTCTCCTTGGGGAGACTGTGGGACGACAAGACAGGTTCCACAGATGTAAACAAATCTAACCTTTCCTAGAATGCCAGGATTCACCTTAATATTAAACAGTCTAGCATATTCAATACGACATGAACCTGGTATGTAAACACTTGTTACTCACAGTTAAGTATCTTCCAAAGCACGTGTTTATTCTTCTTGGAGATCTTGATGTTTGTGCTCTACTTGCGCTCTCGAGACTGAGGTACCTTTGTTTGCTGTCTGAAACTAACGCACGTTTTTCCAGCAGTATTAGTAGTAGTAGTAGAACGCAGGATTTGCCTTTGAAACGGCTCCCTTGCTCAAACATACAGGTTTGACAGGATTTTGATAAATAATAAGTTAGAAAAATATTCGAATTTAAGCAAATATAAGAAAATGTGCCAAAAATATGCCAAAATAAAAAAAAATGTGCCAAATCAAAATTTTGGATGCCAATCAAGTTTGAAAAGTGCCAAATTTCTCGAATTTGGCACCCAATGTGCCAATCTGGCAACCCTGCAGTGGTTCACTTCAACTTGAGTCTGAGAATCATGTCGCCTCAGATTTGAGCATGACTGTCCAAGCAGGTTTTTTGTGCTGCAAGATTCTTTCTTGTTTAGAAATAGCATTTTTTTGCTGCTTCTAATGCACTGTCTATTACAGAGTCATGTGATTTTAATTTCTTGCCTGTATTCCAAGTCTTATCTATTTCAACATCAATGTATTCAGAGCTACATATACGTAATGCTCCTCTAGCATATATGTGAATTTCCACCATTATGTATCAGTCCTTCGCTAACGGCTTACAAATAAAGCCACAACTGGTCAGGATCTAAACGCAGTCTTTTTATTCTGGATGATGTAATCAGGCAAAGTAAATGGTCCACAGCTGGCTCACGTCTACTAGTTCCGGGGGATCTGTCCACCAGTTATTTGGCTGTAATTGGGTACAAACGCCTTCTGAAGTAAAAAGAAAAAAAAAATCTTGCTTAAAAACTTAAATGTTGAACCCTTCTGACGGCACCACACCCAAAGAGGAAAAAGCGTATGGTAAGAAAAAATATATACACAAGAATTCTTATATACACACAAATATTAATTACGACACATCTTTTAACAGCAAATTTTCTTTACCTTGAGAATAACTTGCACCTAAGGGGAATTATAACTGATATCTGCATTTTTCAGTTATATTTCCCCTTCGTTGTCAGTTATTCCCAGTATTTAGTAAATTTTATATTAAACAGTATTTGTGGCATAACATTTGTGCATATATACACACATTTTATAGTATATATATATATATATATATATATATATATATATATATATATATATATATATATATATATATATATATATATATATATATTATATATATACATGCATATACAGTACGCTAATTTAGGCTACATAAAATGTGCTTTTACAGAGTATACTTTTTCTTTAAAGATCTTTTAATGTTTCTCAGCAAAATACCCTTTCACTGCCCGAACATCAAAAGTGGCCACACAAATCCCGGTCGCAACACTGGATAAATCAGAATCCGCCGAAACAAAAGACTGATGGAAGAAAATAGTCCAAAAATTCCGCTCAGCCACTGACGTCAGAAACCTAAACACATTTCCAGTTGCAACAGCATTTTCTGAATTCTGTATTATCCTGGCGGAATTATTTCATGCAAATTTGAAATTCCATTTCGCCGTTATTCCTGTAAATTAATGAAAATATCGCCGGTCTCTTGTTGTAATCTTTTTGCAAAGAAATTGCATGACTGTATTAAAGACGCGTGTGTGGTCCAATGTTTACATTTACGAATATACATGAACGGAGCTTCACACTTCTGACTTATTCCATTGAATACTGGGTCTCGTCGTGACTCACTACTTCTTGCAATAGACGGTAAAGGATTTCTGCATATTTCGGGGACACTTGTTTTTCATGTATCATGGATGAACCCCCTCTGCAAAAACTTCCTCAACGTTTGCCTCGTCATACAATTCCACAGTTGCTAATCAACAGCACATCAAGCATCGTCCTGAATAACAGGGTCCTTCCGACCAAGTTTTTCTTCCACACTATCCATAACCTTCTATGTCTTTCTCTCCCCCTTTCTCTCAATTCTTCTAAATTATAAATCCTTAGTTCTCAATATATTATTTAAATGATCTCAAAAGAATGTTTTCCTACGCTAAACTTTTCACCATTTCCGCATATCTCCATTTCTCTTGCCCTTCCTATCCTTCTTATTATGGTTATCCTACAGTGAACAATTCCTTTCAACAATTTTTTTATTTGGATTTAACATCCAGGCTTTACTTCCATAAAAGAGAGTGTGATGATACACACACACACACACACACACACACACACACACACACACACACACATATATATATATATATATATATATATATATATATATATATATATATATATATATATATATATATATATATATATATATCATCACACCACTCACCTCTTTTTATTCCAACTTTCCAACCACCTGCAGCCACAAATAATGCCTGTACGAATTTCACCCAGAAAGTCTCCTTCTTTAAACCTAGCCTATTTTTCACCTATCGTCTCAAATATTATTTTTATTTCCCCTTTATTAAAGGTAAATATGTTTACAGCATTTATGGCTTGTTTTTCCCAAACCTTCCTACCCAGCTAAATCTTCTGTCTGTTTTGGCTACTACTTCAAACAGCTAACGATCAGATATATCTTCAACTACTCCATTTCTCGCCGGTACTGCCACCAATATGCTCTCCCATCTGTACTAACACATAGTCCACAAATTTTCCTATTTCCCCTTTCTCCATTTTCATTTGCTTTTTGAAATTCATGCTTATCAACAGTGCCATTTCTTTCCCTGTCCCGCTCCTTACCATTCAAATCACCCAGGATAACTGAGCTTCTAGTTCTTCAAACCCGAACGGGAACAGATATATATATATATATATATATATATATATATATATATATATATATATATATATATATATATATATATATATATATATATATATATATATATACATATATATATTAATTTTTTCCTTTTCACAAAACCAAATCTCATCATCACAAGCACAGAACTGGAAGCCTGTCCTGTAAATGTAATGGCGAGTTAGAGAATCGACGAGCTGGAATAGATCCTGTTACTCCCAGTCGTTTTGATCTTTGTGTCTTTTCCATTCAGAAGCAAAAGGAAGAACAAGCACCACTTTCAGATTAAAGGGGACAGGGGAAGCGTTCCCCATCGTGCACTTTCCTCTCGCTTCTTTCCTTCGTTTTCGTTTGATCATCATCTTTTCCTTTCCCAAACGAAGGACTCCTCCTTCTTTCATTCAGTCTGCCATCCTTCCAAGAGGACTAAAAGTATCTTGGTATCGTCTTCAAGCAAATTCAAACTGTTTGGTTAGGAATGTTTGATCTCGCTCTTCACGCTTAGGTTCGTTGGGTACAGTCTAAAGGTCCACATCACACCTTTTCCTCCGTTCATCCTACTACTTTTGGACAAGAGCCCGTGCATAAGGCTAGTTTATTGTATGGCCATCACCATCAATATCTACCTAGAGTAAAACTCTTGATATTTATGCTGCCTACAATGAACTGTTGCGGGGAGTGGGTACGAATAGTGTTCCTTAAGAGGTGAACTGCAGGCTAGACTAATATTCGGCCCCAGCTTCCTTGCTTTCCGTCTTTTGATTTTAGTTTTCTGTAAAAGAAAACTACTGAGATGGCTATTTGTCTCTCCGGCAGCACTTTTTCTGTCCGCCCTCATATCTTAAAAACTACTGAGGCTAGAGGGCTGCAAATTGTTATGTTGATCATCCACCCTCCAATCATCAAACATACCAAACTGCAGCCCTCAGTAGTTTTTATTTTATTTAAAGCTAAAGTTAGCCATGATCGTGCGTCTGGCACCACTATAGGTGCCAACAACACAGGCCACCACCGACCCGTGCCTGAAACTTCGTGGAGCGCGGCTGAGAGTTTCATTGACCGTGGCTGAGAGTTTCATTCAGCATTATACGCTGTACAGAAAACTCGACTGCGCCGAAGAAACTTCAGCGCATTTCTTACTTGTTTGTCTCTTCATTCTGGCTTCTCACCATTTAGCCGTCCGACGTCTTGAATATTTGTTGCTCTGATTTTCATCATTTATTGGCGAGTCAGTGGCGCAGTTAATCTGCTTATCAACTGCAGTAGCAGTTGTAGCAGCATGCAGCTCCAGTTTTTGTTTATTTCTGGAAACCAAGAAAATGGGCATCTACTGCACATAGGTCCAACGGCACTTCTTGGCCCACTTCCTCTTGTTTCATTCCAGTTTTTGTTTATTTCTGGACACCAAGAAAATAGGCATCTATTGCACATGGGTCCAATGGCACGTCTTGACTCACTTCCTCTTGGTTTCATTCCATAAAGAAATCTTGTACGTAAATATCCTGTATCGAATAAGGATATCAGCCTATTTTTATGATCTTTCCGCTATACTTAATGATACACATAATTTTGTATATTTCCTGACACCGAAACTGAAATTATGGGCACACGGTTTACTCTTAACTCTGAAACAGTGTTCAAGTCACTCAGCTGCTTTTAATTTATAGAACTGCCCTTATGAAGCACCATGTTTGGTTTTCCAGTTTGAATTATAATGCTAAAACTATAGTAATTAATTTTCCAAGAGTCCTGTTCACGAAAGTGTTTAAAATATGCCACATATCTTTAATAAATATCTTAAATGAGGTCCAATAGTAATAAAAAGTGTAACCGAAATCACGAACAACAAGAAAATCAGGATAATCGGGATAATTTTCATGATATCCAAAACTTTAAGTTGACATGACACTAAACTAAATGTATCAGCGATTATTCTCAAGGGAATAACGTTTGTAGCGTAATCATAAGACTGCACTGGAATGGCGCAATGGCACGCTTGTACAACAATGCTTCAGAAACACTGTGCATTAACAATAAGGATTTTGTTCTAGGAACATACCCATAGATGGCAATATCGAAGGTGAGAAGAGCTAAACAGACCGTGTACGACCATGTACGACAAGGCAAGCCATTAACGGCGTATACCAAGGGTCTAGTGGGCGTACCTTTTAATGACGCCCGTTAGACACAGGCGAGTTCACTACGGAGTTCGGATTACCACAGCTGTAGAATAACGAAAGTGAAGCTGTGCTGTGGGGGATCACATTCTAAATGTAGTCAGTGCTTATGCACCACAAGTGGGCTGTGATGAGGAAGTTAAAAACAGATTCTGGAGGGAGATGGATGAGATAATTACCTCAATAGAAATGGAAGAAAGACTGGTGATTGAGGTGACCGAATAGACACATTGGACGCAATCGGGAAAATATCAGTAGGATTCATGGAGGATATGGAAAGGGAAAAACGAATGAAGAAGGAGAACTTATAGTAGATTTTGCATTAACTTTTCTTTGGCAATAAACAACACCTTTTTTACAAGCAAAAATTACCTCAACATACAGTAGTGGAGGGAAACAGGCGCAAATAGTTTTTATTTTGTGTAGAAGAAACCATCTGGTGGGAGTACAGAACTGTAAGATCATAAAGGGAGAAACTGTTAGCCCACAACATAGGTTAGTTGTGTCTGATTTTTTGATACGGCGGGTTGCACAGGGGAAAACTATGGTGCAGCCCCAGATAAAGTGGAGGAGGCTAAAAGACCAAGAGATGAGACAGAGTTTTAAAGAAAAGGTCCTGCACAGCATCAGATTAGCCGATGTTGTGAACATCTGGTGGGTAGAAAATAGCACAATGACACTGTAGGGAAAACATCAGGTAGAGGACCACCTAATGATAAGGAGAGCTGGTGGTGGAACCAAGACACTCAAGATAAGGTAAAAAGGAAACGAGAAGCAAGGATAATATATGAAAGGGATGAATCTGTGGGAAATGAAATGGCTTGGAAAATTGCAAATAAAGAAGCAAAAAGCGCTGTGGCAAGGGCAAAGACAGAAGGAATAAATGAGATGTTGAGAAAGTAGAAACAACAGAGGGTGAGAAGATGATCTACAATATAGCAAAAAGAAGAGATAGAGCAACTAAAGATCTGACGCATATCAAGCAGATCAAGGACCGAAATGGAAGAGTTTTGTCAAGGGAAGAATGTGTAAGAGCGAGATGGAAGGAACATTTTGAGAAGCTATTAAAGGAAGAGAACCCCAGAAGAATAAGAGAAGAGGGAAACCCACAAGTAAGAGCAGTTCCAGATATCACCAGAGACGAAGTGCAGACAGCGCTTGACAAAATGAAAAATGGAAAGGCTGTTGGACCTGATGGTACAACAGTTGAGGTGTGGAAATGCTTGGGAGGAGAAGGGGCTGATATACTCTGGGACCTCTTTTCAAGATCTACCGCCCAGAAAAAACGCCGGACAGCTGGGGAAATAGTATTATGGTCCCAATATTACAGAAAGGGATAAAACTGATATTACAGACTATAAAATTGATATCTCATGAACAAATTATAGAGAAAAGAATAAGGAATGAAACAACAATAAGTGAAGAACAATTCGGGTTTATGCCGAGAAAGGGTGCAGTAGATGCAATTTTTGCACTAAGGCAAGCGATGGAAAAAATGCAGCAAGACAGAGGGGGTTACATCTAGTATTTATTGATCTGGAGAAGGCATATGATCGGGTACCTAGGCAAGAAGTGTGGAGATGTATGAGAGAAAAGGGAGTTTCAGAAAAGTATGTTGAAGAAGTGCAGGATATGTATGCAGAGGTTACCACTCAAGTAGGGAGCACTGTGGGAACAGCAGAAAAGCTTAGTGTAAGAGTTGGTTTACATCAAGGTTCAACTCTCAGTCCCTACATCTTTGACCTCGTGATGGATGTTATTACATCAGATCTCAGAGAAGTCCCGTGGAGTGTGATGTTGCTGCTGATGATGTTTTGGTGGGCCTGACTAGAGAAGGGGTGGAGATAAAACTAGAGTTGTGGAGACAAGCACTTGAAGATCGAGGTTTAAGGATAAGAAGAGCTAAGACAGAATATCTGTGGATGGGAGGGGAAGGAAAACAGGGTGCAGTTAAATTAGGTTTAGACGACATCAAGAGGGTTACCACTTTCAAGTTCCTTGGTTCCTGTGTGATGGATGATGGTGGCACGGACTCAGAAATAAACTACAGGATACAGTGTGCTTGGATGTATTGGAGGAGAACATCGGGAATATTGTGCGACAAGAGGATTAGTGCAAGAGTAAAAGGAAGGTTTTACAACAGTGTAGTTAGACCAGCGATGGTGCATGGGGCTGAGACGTGGTCAATAAAGAAGGCTTAAGAAAGGAAGTTGGAAGTGGCAGAGATGAGGATGTTGAGATGAATGTGTGGAGTCACGAGAAAAGAAAGGATCAGAAACGATTATATTAGAGGGACAGTCAAAGTGGCAGAAGTGTCAAAGAAGATTCAGCAAAGAAGATTGCAGTGGTTCGGTCAGTCATGCGGAGAGAGGAGGATCATGTGTGTAGAAGGGTCATGAACATGGAGGTGGTTGGGAGGAGGAGGAGGAGGAGGAGGCCAGGAGGAGGAGGAGGAGGAGGAGGCCAAAATGACATGCTGGAAAAAGGGTTAAGATAACAGGAGCAAATGACATGAAGAAGATGGTTAAGAGTACACAGAACAGCGACCCCATATAGAGATGGGTAAAGACTGAAGACAAAGAAGAAAAAAAAGATCGCATTACACCGTTTTTGCTCGGAACTCATTCCGATGAAAAATTAAAATTTATTGTATATATATGAGAGCTTCATCATGTGTGAAACTGTACAGCTAAATATAATTTTCGGTGACAGGGCATTTTGTTCCACATTATGAGAGGATTAACTAGCGTTCACTGTTATAAAATTTATAGCCCTAAAGAAATAAGCTACGCCCGTCACGTTCAGCTCTCATGAATTTTGGATGGCCTAATATGATTTGCATTTAATGTGGATGAGTTATAGTTTATTTAGAGGTCAATGCAACTGGCAAGAGATTCGGAAAATACAAGGAATCTAATAATGAATAAATGAATTATGAAATTTAGGCTCGACAGCCAAGCACCATGGGACTTTCAGTCATTTCGCCCTTCCAACCAAGCAAGAATATCTATACAAGATAAAATTTAAGCTGAGCTAAAAATTGAGTAGTTAATTAAAATCCATCGTAAAAACCAATTTTAATCAACAATGAACTAGACAAGATTAGACAGCTCTCATCCCCTGATGGATAGCAATACAGCACTACACAAGAATGCACCTATGACAAATGGAAAAATTTCACAGCCAGACTACCGCTGCTGGCGAGAAACTACCACAACGTACCGCCAAGTTACATAAGGCATGGCCTTCAAATGAAGAGTTTGGTAGGAGTTGTATCTAAACTACAACTACAATGTGGAACAGTTTGCCTAGCGCAGTTGTGGAACCTTCCGATCTCCAAATATTTAAGCGTTGGGCAAATTCATTCCTGCTTTGCAGATGTCTTCTGAATATCAGGTGCATCGGTTTTATTTTCTATTTCCTCATACTTATTTATTCATCACATTTTCCTATAACCCTCTCTCTCTCTCTCTCTCTCTCTCTCTCTCTCTCTCTCTCTCTGCAGGCTGATTTCCCTTTGGGGCCCTCTAGGCTTTATAGTCAACAAGTTGACTCTGTCAATAAGGTTTTCAGCTCATCAAGATTTAAAGAAAGAAATAAATAGTGGCGCTCAGGTTCTACAGGAACCTTATATCGGTGTTATGCATGAGTATACGAAATCAACACTTGCAGGGAACTAAACAGATGATTAACATGGTATAGATGTTTACATTTGCAATAGGGAACTGCGAATCCCTCGACCAACAGCAGTCCTGATATTACACAGCTGACTGAATGGACTGAAACCTTTATTTTTGCTAAGGTTTAATCGTATCCTTACAGCAGTGGATCTCTCAATTACCCTATAAAAACTCATCCTTATGGACAAATTAATTCTGATTATATTCTTCCTTCGGAAACGCAGACATTTACATTTTTAACGAATGATGATGCACAGAGAGAGAGAGAGAGAGAGAGAGAGAGAGAGAGAGAGAGAGAGAGAGAGAGAGAGAGAGAGTAGCCACTGAAAGGGGAATAATACAATAAGCAATGGTTGACAATAATAAAGAAAGAA
Organism: Macrobrachium rosenbergii; assembly: GCF_040412425.1. NCBI lineage: Eukaryota > Metazoa > Arthropoda > Malacostraca > Decapoda > Palaemonidae > Macrobrachium > Macrobrachium rosenbergii. The sequence continues at coordinate 11,124,395 of NC_089757.1, read as the reverse complement.
TAAAATACAACAACGGAGATAACGGCTTTTCTTCCTAATCAAGAATACATGACAGAGAAACACATGGCAGAAACAAGAAAGAAAGAGGAGGAAGAGGAGAAAGAGTGCACAAGACATGAAAAGCTCGGATCACTGACCCAGTCTACCAACCAATCAAAGTTTTCGATTACCCACCTTTTTTTAGCAATTTTAAATTTAAACTAACCAACAGCCAAATTTTAGAGAGCACCAAGAAACAGTACTTCCTGAATCTTGAATACTGAATGAAACCACATAAAACGAGTTTAAAATTTTTTGTCAACATCAACTCATGAAGTAAGGAAATTCTACAGAAAAATAACCACCACTAATAAAGCAGCAATGATCATAATCTCCTTTCTGTATTTTGGGGATATACTAATGAAGATTGATCTGGCTCTATCCCTTCTGACCAAGTAAAATAATATATATTACTAGAATAAAATATAGAGTAGAATATATAACATTATGGAGACATTTTCACTTATTTTCGCTCATTCATTCTGAGTTTTCCAGCCTTTCAGGAGCATGAAGCAATGTCGCTCACACCAACCCCAAAAAATTTACGACAAATTCTTATAACTTTATTTTTCAACTAGTAACTCTCTTCCCATTGTTGGAAAACAACACCTGAGCGAGTCGAAATGTCACGAAAATAACAGTTTCTTTGGATACTTTATGCGTTTTACTTCATCCCAAGTAAAAATTTCCTCATGGGACCTCTATATCATCCCTTACGGGGTGCCCGAGAGCGAGCCCGTGCTGGCATAAGGCCAGCTTAATCTAGAAAGAACATTAGCACACAAGAATGCTATTTTCCAGTGGATGCTGAAAAAGTTCTCTTCTTAAACCCTTGTCTTTTATCCCATTCCCGGATTCTAAATCCTTTCTCCGTAATTTAAACAGAAAATGACAATGACCTCTGACCTTGCTGGAATTACCTTTTTCTTTAAATGATTAATATGCATCCGAGTTATATCATCAAGTAAATTTAAAAAAAAAACTATTATACACGTGACCAGCACACCCCGATATGCTAAACACTGATAATTTTTTTAATGATATAAAATTGTTTGGGTCATTTCCCTTGAACAAAGTTATTCTAGTTAAAATATTCTTCTTTGAATTTCTAATCAAAGAATTCACGGCATTTTAAACTGTTTTTATTCACCTTAGATAGAAGTTTAATTTTTATCTCTTACAAACAAATGAAACCATTTTCATACCAATTTCCTTTCGCAAGTTTATGAAACTGATATTACAACTCTGAGAAAGTGAGGGAAAGAAGGACATAAAAGGATATGGAGGGCAGGTATACACAGCAATCCTTTGCTTACCTGCAAATTTTTATGGTCTTTTACCTTAGCCAAGCATAAAATAAAAGAAAAAAAAATCTACGTTTTTCCAAGCCAATGCTACATGTAGATTTTTAATTTCATTTAAACGTTTGCAAATTCCATACTCCGTTTGCACCAGCTTTTAAAGAGAGAGAGAGAGAGAGAGAGAGAGAGAGAGAGAGAGAGAGAGAGAGAGAGAGAGAGAGAGAGAGAGAGAGAGGAATTTATTGCTTTAGTCTGCAGTTCTTTCTGTCATGGAATGGAATCTTGCCTCAAAACTTTTGCATGAATCCTTTCCAAACAATTGTCTCGAGGAAACATTTTCTTCCCTTGTATAATATTTGTCTTTTCTGACTTTTAAGGGTCCAACTAACTTGAGGACCTGGAACTAAATGGAGAATTTGTGTGGAGAACCTTTTATTAGAAGAGCCAGAGGGGACCACATACTAGTTACAAACAGACATGCAATATTCATAAATGTACACCCACATATACAGTTTATAAATTCGTTCACTAACGCAAATGCAAATACATACAAATGTAAACATATTGTGAGCTGAAACGAAAAACTTCATAGTAAAAACAGGAGCTGTATACAAACACAAACACACAAGTTTGCACACACGCATATATATATACATATATATATATATATATATATATATATATATATATATATATATATAATGGGTGTGTTTGTCTGTATACATGTATTTCTGGGACAGATATACACCCAGGTTAAATATCAACTTCGTTTAAAAGTACACTGAATTACAATCGTGGATAAATTTTGAAGTTTTTCATATATACATATATATATATATAGTTATTTATATATATATATATATATATATATATATATATATATATATATATATATATATATATTTGTATATATATGTGTGTGTGTGTGTGTATAAAAGCAGGCGATATAATATCAAAGTCTTAAAATCCTTAAAAGTTCCGTTTAGAACAAGTGGGTCAAAAAAGGTAGTAGCTTCTGTAGCCTGACACACAATTTTTTGATGACTTGCACTGATGTTCATAAATACATACACACACACACATATATATATATGTGTATATATATATATATATATATGTATATGTATAATTTTTCTTACTGATATCTAATATGCTGACAGTTTTCCTCTTTCTCTTTTCCCACTGCAGCTGGTATGTTCCTGACGAATGCTTCCGCATTCTGACTAATAATAATAATAATAATAATAATAATAATAATAATAATAATAATAATAATAATAATAATAATAATAATTATTATTATTATTATTATGGTTGCCTTTTCTCATGTAAGACCATGACCCTTTATAGTTTATTTGTTATATATCTGTCTTATTTGTTTTAGTTGGTTATCCATCGTATTAATTTCTCTTTATCATCCCTCTCCATAATTTAATCTATATTTCTCAATTTCCTTACCTATTCAGGCTTTCCTTACTGAGGCTCGTGGGCTTTAAACATTCTATTTTCCAAATGGAGATTGCAGATTTGCTTACAATAAAAATAATAATAATGTTATAGTAAAATTAAACGTTCCACTTTAAAATAATTCGTAGACTGTAATGCAGGTATGGACCAACATTTCGTTATTTCCCTAAGGTACAATAACAGGGGTATATAACTTTAAGTTCTCCTGAAAAGTATGACTTTTCCTAAAGGCTTTACTGGAGGATGGTAATTATTTGGAGAAATAATGACGCATAAAACATAGACAAAAGAAAAAAAAATGTTTTTTGTAGCATACAATTAATGCAAGGAGAGAGAGAGAGAGAGAGAGAGAGAGAGAGAGAGAGAGAGAGAGAGAGAGAGAGAGAGAGAGAGAGAGAGAGAGAGAGAGTTTAATAACACATGGAGTCGAGTTCATAAATATTTCTTTATAATGTCAATACCAATGTGAAAGAGAGAGAGAGAGAGAGAGAGAGAGAGAGAGAGAGAGAGAGAGAGAGAGAGAGAGAGAGAGAGAGCAATAACAAATTTAACCGTTTTGACAAATACTTCTTTATAAAAACAAAACTAAAGTGAAGACTAAGAGAGAGAGAGAGAGAGAGAGAGAGAGAGAGAGAGAGAGAGAGAGAGAGAGAGAGAGAGAGCAATAACAAATTTAACCGTTCTGACAAATGCTTCTTTATAAAAACAAAACTAATGTGAAGACTGAGGGAGAGAGAGAAATCCATTTAAAAAACCCAATGACCTTTCCCTGTTTCACTTTCTGTTGTATTGTTGTTCTGAGCAAAAATCTGCTTTGGAATATCCTAAAATAAATGAAAGGAGCTTAGGAGCTTAAGAAAAAGTACATTGTAATCTGTGAACTGGTTTAATAAGGAAAATAATCAATATTTTTTGTCAAGCTTTTTAACTCATTTCTTACTATTCTGAATTATCCCTTCCAAATTTGTGAATCTTGCTGCTGAATTACATTCCTTCTCATTCTCAATGAAGAACCTTTGCAATATACTTTAATAAGATTTAAAAAAAGAATCAGTTATATGTATATTATATGTATTATATTTGTCATATGCTCTGATGTCTTTTCTCTGGAGTATTTTCTTTTTCAACGAAAGATAACATCACTATCTCGATTTATTTTTCTGGAAAGATTTAGGCCAGTGTTACTTGAGGTGAACCCACCAACAGATTTCTGTTTATCGGTCCACTTCCTCTAATATGATGTATGTTCGGCATAAGTCAGACGGGGAAATATAAATAAAACTGCACGCATAAAAATAAAACCATCAAACTTCTAAAGTTTACTTTCATCCAGTTTTCAAACTTCTGTCTGTTAAAGTTTAAACTACAAAGAGAGTAATCACCTGAAGAGTGAACTTCACCTCCAAGGAAAGCTTTCCTTCACAATCATTCTTCAAAAGAGCCAATCCTGATTCGAGCCTGTATGTCCCTCTAACCTTCGTTTATATAACAGACATGAAATGGGTCAAACTGTTTTAAACTCAAGCGTAACCTTTTCAGTTATATGCCTTTCCTCAACATCACTGCAAAGCTTCGTTTTTGTTTTCCTCAACGATGGATGCTTTTTGTTTATTTTCTGTATCTACCTGACTGTTCACCAATCTGCAATCAATACCCCAACGTTAGTGGTGAATTTGACCTAATTTTTGTTGTTGATGCGGAAACTGATGCCGATCTTTTACTGCCTTAGCCTGTAATGTATCATGTAGATCTGAGAACTACCATAACCTGGTAAATAACATTGTGTTCCTAGCGGCTGCTAGACAGGAATTAAATTCTCTTTGAGAGCTCTCCTCTTTAACTGAACGTTCATCATTCTGCACTAATAGTCATTCCCCTCGACAGGAACTTTTTTCTCGCTTCTAGCAATGGGATGATCACCCAGTTGTCAGTAATTTCAAGATTTTGATTAGCCCCTTCTATCATTTTAATTAACAGTTTGTAGATTTCCTTTTCTTAAATTTTCTGTATGAAATTTTCTGATAACATCCCGAGGCCATAAGGAAGGGAAGACACTGTAATCAGTACGCAGCATTAGTTCTCTGAGTTTAATTTAAAGTGATAACAAAAAAAACGAAAACGGCAGTAAAATTTGACTCACGAAACTGATTACGTAATTCCCCAGCACCTTTTTACTTCATTACTTTCAGATATAATTTTATGCAGAGCACACACACGAAGGCATCCAATTCCACCCAGGTAGTGTATTAAACCTTCAGTGCAAACATATACTTATAACCATGGAAAAAACGGCTTCATTTTATATACATATTTTTCGAAAATGGCAGTTAAAGCTAACTGGATCCGTATTTCATTTTACTTGGGTCATTTAATTAACGTAATGGATTGTTTTTCTGTTGCAGAGTATTTTGTGACCAAAACAAGAACTCGAGAAAAGCTGCTATTTTTACCTTTCTCTGTTAGGGGCCTCTGTTGTGTATACTCGAACGATGCAGGGAGAGTTTACAGAATGAGGTCGCTAAAGATTAGGTACCTGTTTTTCGATGCCGCGATAATTAAAAGAGTATCATCATACTTTTTTTTAGTTACTAAACCAGCGTAAAAAACTATTAACTTTCACAGCAAACTCACATAGGATAGAGTGCTCATATGAGAACTAAAAACGGATAATAAACGACACCAAGCGCATCTGAGACAAAGAATAAAGACATATCACAGGCAAGGGACACAGTCATGTGGAAAAGAAACGGACTGGTAGGTGAATCGAGTTCTTTAGGATAAGAATGAAGGCGTCCTTGTAGTGAAGAAGTAAATGAATTTTAAAATCATCTGATTCAGAGTGTAGCTCTGTTTTTTGAGGCAGAGGATCGACATATGCAGGGGAATAGACGACTCGTTTTCCTAAGAAAAGAATTGGATTGTGTAGGAAGAAGTTCTGTCGTGGCGAATGAAACTTGAGATCAGCTGATTTAGTTTAGGTTTACGACGAAGTCTCTTTAAATCGTCCGATTCAGCTTTTATCTTCCTGCGTTTGGTTGGTAGGAGATCAGGAGATACAGAACAATTATCCAGTCATCCTTGGAAAAGGAGTGGACTATACGTAGGACAGAGCACTCTCAAGATGTAAAAGATCTTTAAATCATCGGATTCAGTGTCTTCTCTCCTTTTTACCAAAGGAAACCAAGACATACAGAGGGATAAAAAGCGATTCATCCTTGTAAAACGAATGGATCGTATGTGGGACCATCTTTCAAACTAAAAGAATCTCTAATCTCTGACCAATTGATTCATTCTTCACCTCTTTTGAGGAAGAAAAGCTTTCTCAAAATGAATGAATCCTTATATCAACCAGTTCATGCTCAATCTCCCAGTTTTTGGAGGCATGGAATTTAGAGGTACAGAGGAACAGAATGGATTGTAGGTGGGAAGTTCAGATCTTGTGTCCCTGAGTTTTCCGGCAGACGATACAAGAAAACCGGAGGCTAGTCATCTCGGCAGAGGAATGGATTGTAAAAAGAACAAAGCTTTCTCGAAACGATTGGATATTTAAAGCAATTATTCGGGATTTATTTCCCTTCTGTAGGATTTAGCGGACTGAGATACAGGGGACTGGAAAACTAGCAGCCCTTCAAAAAGGAAGGGATTGTAGGTAAGACAGGGCTTTCTTAAGATGAATGAATCTTTAAAGCAATCTATTCAGTTTTTATCTCCCTCCTTTCGGAGGAAAGGTATCAAGAGGTGCAAGGAGCAAAGGGACACTAATATTTGAAAAAATGTGATTTAGGAGGGACCCGTCTCTCACAGGATGAATGGCTTGTTGAACCAACCGATTAAACCGCTATTTCCCAGATTACGGAGGCAGGAAACAAAGCTATAGTGGTCATGGAAGGTCAGTGCCCCTTAGTGAAGAAACAGATTCCAGACACGGGACAGTTAGCCCAGGATGTAAGACTGCCGTATGAGCCAAGTCCTAATGGGGAGTATATTCTATCCAATTTGAACCCGACCGACCGCTAAGGCTGCTCGCCGTAAATGGCTCCACAGAGACTGCGAAGGAAGATTTGATAACAAAGTGGTCTCGCGGGAACTGAGTCGTCGATAAGATTTAATGTTACTGAAGCGAAGTGTCCAACTATGTCAAACACGGCGATACTGCAGTCCAAATGGTCACGGCCAAAGTTAAAACCAATCTCTCTCTCTCTCTCTCTCTCTCTCTCTCTCTCTCTCTATTTGATACGTGGTCCTCAATTCTGGCTAATAGTTTTTGCATTTCAATTACCACTAGCCTCTGGAAGTTTATTTTACAATTACACATTATTTCTAGAAGCCACACAGATAATGAAAATCAAGCTCGTATCTTTTTTATATGAAAGTCATCAATTTTCATTAATTTATATATTTATCTAACAGCATAAATCCAATCTCTCAATAATAAATTCTAGTTTCGAAGTAAATATTCTAGAAATTACATTGAAAATATAGTTTTGGTAGAAAAAAGTTAACAAAATCCATGAATCTTTTTTATATTGTGTTCTGGATAATAAAACTAATGCTGCTGTATTGATACTACACATTTTATGGCGTTAGGCTTTTTTTTTTTTAAACTCATTTTCGCTCATATAAGACGACGCCTATGGTTTGTTGTGGGTTACTAAGCCCATTAACAACCTCATAATCACCACTATGGATGTAAAGAAATTGTAATGAATGGAATAATGAGATGAATATGAAAACTGTGAGGGTTAGGCGGGTAAAAAAAGTTATATGCCTTCCTCATAAACGCTATTTTATATCTAATTAAGGGAATTAGTTGGGTTCGCCGCTCAACCTAATAATGCTCAAGGCTGGAAAATTAAATTTCCATTCTATTACCGACGCTGAAGTCATGCATACATATATGTGTATAATTAATGTAAATGTACTTTAGTTTCTTTATTCTGATATTTTAGTGTCATTTAACTTTCTCTCTCTCTCTCTCATGATGTGAGTTCGAGCTTTGATATTATTCTAAAATTTATTAAAAAATTTTATAGGAATTTTGTGCCTTTTGTCTCTCTGATTTCACGATACATGCCCAGACACGCGAACACGCACAAGGCACAATGAAAAACACACACACACACACTCAAAGACAACACACGCACACCACGGCTGAGCACGGCTATTCTTTTTAATTCTCTCCCGGTGTCTAACCGCGTAAAATCGGTCAATGACGACAGCTGTTAACAGCCCAATTATGAACAGCAATCAACGGCCGCGTCAGATTCGGAAAGTAACTGTTTTTTCCCAGGGAGTTCTTTCCAGTCCGTCTGAAATTTTCTCTCGTGACATTGCAAGTAAAGGGAATGGAAGGGGATTACAACGGCGCTCAATATCCGACGACGCTGCATTCATGATTTCGCCGATTATTAAGCCTTACTTTTCTTTTGGGTACCCCACCCCATCACCTCCCCGCCCCGGCGGCGAGGATTTAGGGAAAATGAATCCACGGACGTGGGTGCCTTCATTTCCGTTCGGTCAGTTTGTGTCGTTGGGTTGGTATTGGCACAGACACTAAGAATTCCTGGCTGTCAGATCTGTATACACATTATTTCACATTAAGGATGCCTGGCGGTCACATTTTTATGCTCATAAAGAATGTTTTATACGCATTAAGGATGCTTGGTTGTCACATCTGTATGCACATTAAGTATGTCTGGCCATCACTTTTACAGGCACAAAAAGTTTGGCTGTCACATTTATTTACGTGTGATGGCTGTTTGGCTATCATTTTTGTATGCTCAAAGATGCTGTTTGTTTGGCACATTGCATACAAATACAGAGTATGTGTATTTGGCTGTCACATTTTTGTTTCCGTACAAAATGTCTGGCTTTCACATTGGTTTCCACATACGGAATGAATGGTTATATTTTTTGCAAGATCGAAGTAAATGCTATATGTAGTCCAATGTCCATATCGAAAAAATACAAGAAGGGTAACAAGAAATAATGGTTCTCTGAGCAGAAACTCGCACAGCTTTAGTTATATTCTGAATAGAATTTTTTTTTTTTAATATGGAGCCCAATGTAACTGGCAACCGAAAGTTCGTCTCTATCCCAGCAAAGATCATCATAAATAAATAGGAAAAAAATAAATGGCGGGGGTTTCCCTTGAACAAGTCGATAGAAGGTTAGACAGAAGTCAGAGAAAGCAGAGGATCCCAAAGTGGCCATCCGCTGTTTACTGATTTCCACAAAGGAGAGTTTGCTCAACAATACCTTCATAGCTTCCAGCCTTCTCTTCCATACATACTTCAGTTCCTCGTTGAGCGGGTGGGTTCCGTTCTCAGCTGGCACTCTGCTGGCCGCGAGTTCGAATCTCCAACCGGCCAATGAAGAATACGAGGAATTTATTCCTGGTGATAGAAACTCATTTCTCGCTATAATGTGGTTCGGATTCCACAATAAGCTGTAGGTCCCGTTGCTAGGTAACCAATTGGTTCTTAGCCACATAAAATCAATCTAATCCTTCGGGCCAGCCCTAGGAGAGCTGTTAATCAGCTCAGTGGTCTAGTTAAACTAAGGTACACTTAACTTTTCATACATACTTCGAGACTCTCTCTAATATTTCGCACACATCCTGCTATCTTCTCTGCTTCACCAATTTTCATGAGGGAACAGCAAAGCCACTCGAAAATGGCCAAAATAATACCTGTACAACACAAACTGACAAGTCGTCCTTTATACTTTATTTGCTATCTGTCTCATTATTCTACTGTGTTATCTATTTTATCGATTTGTCTTTATCGTGTCTCCTCATAATTTATTCTGTACTTCCCGATTCCCTTACTGTCCAGGCTTACTTTATTGGGGCGCGTGGCTTGAAGCATTCTGCATTCCAAACGGATGTTGAACCTTTGCTTGCAATGAAAGTAATAATAATAATAATGTTGCTATAAAATCAAACGTTCCATTTGAAAACAATTCGTAGACTGTAATGCAGATACAGAACAACGTTTCGATACTTCCCTAAGGTACAATTACAGGAGTCTATAACTTTATGTTTTCCTGAGGGCTTTACTGGAAGATGGTAAACACAGCAAAAGGAAAAATTAATTAATGCAAATAGAGAGAGAGAGAGAGACTAATAACAAATGTAAACGTTTTGACAAATACTTCTTTATAATATCAAAACTAACGTGAAGACTAAGAGAGAGAGAGAGAGAGAGAGAGAGAGAGAGAGAGCTTTTTCCGAAGACAATGTGACGTGGGAGAAATCATTCTTGCGCCGTAATATATTTTTTAGCGTCGTTGTTTCAGAGCAGACAATCTTCTTTGCTCCTTATAATAGGCTTTTGATCCCGTTTATATGTCTCTATAAATGAAAAGGGTCCCGTTAATTAAGGGTCTAAAAAGAGGAGATTAAAAAGAAACGTGTCTTGTCATCAGTTTCATAATAATTGAACTGGCTTATTGAGGAAAATCATCACAATTTATTTCATAACGCATTAACTCATTTCTTGTTGTTCTGAATTATCTCTTCCAAATTTGCCAAACTTGTTGATGAATTCATTCTTTCTCACTCTCAATGAAGAACCTTTGCAATATGCTTTAATAAGATTCAAATTATTAATTATATATATATATATATATATATATATATATATATATATATATATATATATATATATATATATATATATATATATATATTATTTGTATTATATTAGTCATATATGCTCTTTTGTCTTTTCTGTGGAATTTCTTGCTTTTCTTTTGCTTGCAAGATTTTGGCCATCAGGCAGGAAAATATAAAAAGAACTGCCTGCATAAAATTAAAACTATTAAACGTCGCAGGGTTTTCTTTCATCCAGTTTCTGAACTTCTGCTATCTGTTGAAGTTTAAACTGCAAAGAGTGTAACCACCTGAGGAGAAAACTACACCTCCAATGCAGGTTTTCCTTCATCATCATTCTTCGCAAGACCCAATCCTGATCCAAACATCTAAATGTATCTTATCTTGGTTTACATAACAGACATGAGACGAGTCATACTGCTTTAAACTCATGAGCAACCATTGTTTTTATATGGCTTTCTTCTGCTTCATAGCAAAGCTTCGTTTTAGTTTTCTGTAAAAGAAAACTATTGAGATGGTTTTTCGTCCGTCCGTCCGCCCTCAGATCTTAAAAACCACTGAGGCTGGAGGGTTGCAAATTGATATGTTGATCATCTACCCTCCAAACATCAAACATACCAAATTGCAGCCCTCTAGCCTCAGCAGTTTTGGTTTTATTTAAGGTTAAAGTTAGCCATGATCGTACGCCTGGCACCGCTAAAAGTGCAAACAACACAGGCCACCACCGGGATGTGACTGAAAGTTTCACGGGCTGCGGCTGGGAGTTTCTTGAGCCGTGGCTGAGAGTTTCATATATCATTATACGCTGTACAGAAAACTCGACTGAGCCGAAGAAACTTCGGCGCATTTTTTACTTGTTCATTTTCTTCAACGACATGTTAGATTCTATGCATGCAACCGTGTCTTAGTGATTATGTGTTTCACTGCCAGACTGTTACTCTATCCAAGATCTATACCTGGTAGTTAATGACGAATTTATATTAACTTGTGTTCGATGCGGATACTGATCAGAATATTACTGTATTTTCAGCCTGTAATATGCGTATGCATCTTTAGAACTAACAGGACCTTGTAAATAAAATTATGTTCATAGCGGTTTCGAATACGACAGTTAAGTTCTCTTTGAGAGCTCTCATCTTTAATTGAACGATCGATTAACCAGCTTTCGGTAATTTCAAAACTTTGATTAGAATACTCATATCTCTTTAATTAACTCGTGGTAGATTTCCTTTTCCTTTCAAAATTTGCTGTAAGAAACTTTCACATGATTTCACGAAAACATAAGGAAAGGAAAACACTTTAGGCAGTACAGAGCATCACCTTTAAAGAGATGAAAAAACGAAAATGGCAGTAAAATTTGACTCACGTAACTGATTACGAAATTCCCAGCACCTTCTCACTTCATTACTTTCAGTCTTCATTTTATGCAGAGCACACACACGGGCAGCCGATTCCAGCCTGGTAGTGTATTAAACCTCGAGTGCAAACAATATACTTAAAACCAAGGAAAGAACGGCTACATTTAAATATATATATAAATATTTTTCGAAAATACCAGTTAAAGTTAATTGGATCCGTGTTTCAGAATACTTGGGTCATTTAATTAAAAGTAATGGATTGTTTTTCTGTTCCAGAGTATTTTGTGCCCAAAACAAGAACTCGGGAAAAGCTGCTATTTTTACCCTTCTCCGTTAGAAGCCTCTGTTGTGTATATTTGAACGCAGCAGGGAGCGTATCAAGGCTACGGTAGCGCGAAGATTTTTTTAGTAACTATTTTTAATTGACCGCTGTAACTAAAAGCGTATTATCACCATTTTTAATTACCAATATCTTCAAACACATTTAATTTACAAACTGCGCTCAAATAGGATAGAGTACACACATGAGAACTGAAAATAAACGAAAAAAGACATCAAGTGTATTTCCCTTCTACTCGAGACTAGGAAAAAAGAAATAATACCGGTAAGCGACACAATTACCTTGGAAAGGAAACGAACCGGTGGGTGGACCGAACTCTTTAGAATGAGAATGAAGGTGTCCTTGTAGTGAAGAAGCAAATGAATTTTAAAATACTCTGATTCTCACTGTAACTCCCTGTTTTTTGAGGCAGAGGATCGGCATAAACAGTTGATTGGGCGCCTCGTCTTCCTAAGAAAAGAAATGGATTGTGTAGGAGGAAGTTCTCTCGTGGCGAATGAAACTTGAGATCGGCTGATTTAGTTTAGGTTTACAATAAAGCCTCTTTAAATCGTCCGATTGGGCTTTTATCTTCCTGCGTTTGGTTGGTAGGAGATCCAGAGATACAGTAGAACAAGTATCTAGTCATCATTGGGAAAAGAGTGGACTTTAAGTAAAGAACAAAGCACTCTCAAAATGTACAAATCTTTAACTCATCGGATTCAATGTTTTCTCTCCTTTTTACCAAAGGGAACTAAGACATACAGAGGGATAAAAAGCTATTCTTCCTTCTAAAAGGAAATGGGTCGTACGTGGGACGATCTTTCATGAGCAAAGACTCTCTAATCTCTAATCAACTGATTCATTCTTCACCTCTTTTTGAGGAGGAAAAGCATTCTCGAAATGAATGAATCCTTATATCAACCAGATCATGCTTAATCTCCCAGCTTTTGGAGGCATGGAATTTAGAGGTACAGAGGAACAGAAGGTTAGTTATCCAAGGAAAGTTCAGCTCTTCTGTCCCTGCGTTTGGCGGCAGCGATACAGGAAAACCAGATGCTAGTTATCCTCGACAAAGGAATGGATTGTAAAAAGAACAAAGCTTTCTCGAGATGACTGGATATTTAAGGCAATTATTCGGTGTTTACCTCCCTTCTGTAGGAGGTAGCAGACTGAGAGATACAGGGGACTGGAAAAAGACTGGAAAACTAGTAACCCTTCAAAAAAGGAGTGGACTGTAGGTGGGACAGAGATTTCTTAGGAAGAAAAAATCTTTAAACCAAGGATTTCTTAAGATGAATGAATCTTTAAAGCAAGGCTTTCCCGAGATGAATGAATATTTAAAGTAAAGCTTTCGAAGGATGAATAAAGTTTTAAAGCAAAACTTTCTTAATGTGAATGAATCTTTAAAATGTCTTTCTTAAGATAATTAATCTTTAAAGCAAGGTTTTCTTGATATGAATGAATCTTTAAAGCAAGGATTTTTTTAAGACGAATGAATCTTGAAAGCAAGGTTTTTTGATATGAATGAATCTTCAAAGCAAGGCTTTTTTTAAGATGAATGAATCTACAAAGCAAGGTTTTCTTAATATGAATGAACCTTTAAAGCAACGCTTTCTTAAGATGAATGAATCTTCAAAGCAAATATTTCTTAGGATGAATGACCCTTTAAACAAAGGCTTTCTTGGCATAACTCAATCTTTAAAACAAGGATTTCTCTGGATGACTGAGTCTTGAAAACAATCTATTCAGTCCTTATCTCTCTACTTTCGGGGGGAAGGTATCGAGAGGTACAAAAGACCAGAGGGACATTCACTCACGAAAAAAAAGTGGTTTAGGATTGAATCAACCGATTAAGTCTTTACTTCCCTGCTTATGGAGGCATGAGAAAGAGATGGAGGGGTCATGGAAGGTCAGTGACCCTCAGAAAAGAAAAGGGTTGAAGAAGTGGGACAGTTGGCTCTGGATGAAAGATCACAGCATGAGCCAAGTCCTTAAGGGAGTATATTCTATCCAATTTGAACCAGATCGACCGTTAAGGTTGTTCGCCGTAAATGATTCCTCAGATACTACAAAGGAAGATTTAATAAAAAAGTGCTCTCGCTGGAACTGAGTCGTCGATAAGATTTAATGTTACTGAAGCGATGTGTCCTACTTTATCAGACAAGGCGATACTGCAGTCACGGCCGAGGTTAATGCCATTTTCTCTCTCTCTCTCTCTCTCTCTCTCTCTCTAATGGATTAGCGGTCATAAAATTAAATCTAAGAACTGACTGAAGGTTTTTACATTTCAATTACCACCAGGTTCTGGGAGTTTATGTCACAATTGCACATTATTCCTAGAATCCACGTACATAATAGAAAACACGTCCGAATTTTTCCATGTAAAAATTATTATTTTCTATTATTCTACTCTCTAACAGTATAAATGAAATCTCTCAATAATAAATTCTAGTTTTGAAATAAATATTCTAGACATTACACCGACACTGATAATTTTAGCCTAGAAAAATTCAGAAAAATCATTGAATCTCTTTTATATTTTGTTCTGGATAAAAAAAAAAAAAAACAACTACTGCTGCTGCATAGCTACTACAGATTCAATTACGTCTATTTTTTTTTTTACTCATTTTCGCTCATACAAGTCGCCTATTCTTCGTTGCAAGTTAACAAGAAGTGAATTTTAGAATGAGATTGTTAGTCCATAATCGCCACAATGAAAGTAAAGAAACTGTAATGGATGGTATAATGAAATTAATACGAAAATTGAGAGACTTGGGTGGGTAAAAAAAAAGTTATATGCCTTACTCATAAACGCTATCATATCTAATTAAGGGAATTAGTTGGGTTCGCCGCTCAACCTAATGACGATTAAGGATGGAAAATTAAATTTCCATTTTATTACCGACGCTAAAGCCATGCATACATACATGTATACAATTAAAGTAAATGTGATTTAGTTCTTGTGGCATTTATTGTTATTAGGCTCGCTCTCTCTCTCTCTCTCTGTCTCTCGCTGTCTCTCTGTCTCTCTCTCTCTCTCTCTCATGATGAGAATTTGAGCTCCGATGGTATTTAAAAATTTGCCACAAATTTATCTCTTTGAATAGGCTACACAGATATATGCACGATGTGCAAACACACTTACACACACACACATACACGCATATACACACACAGCACAGCAGAACACTGCTATTTTTCTTAATTCTCAACCAGTATCTAACAGCGTAAAAGCGGCCTAATTACGACAGCTATTTACAGCCCAATTACGAACAGCAATTAAGGGCCGCGTCAAATTTGGAAAGTAACTGGTTTTCCCAGAGAGTTCTTTCCAGGCCGTCTGGAATTTTCTCTCGTGACATGACAAGTAAAGGGAATGGACGGGGATTACAACGGCGCTCAATATCCGACGACGCTGCTGTCATGATTTCGCCGATTAAAGCCTTGCTTTTCTTTTGGCAACCTAAAGTCCATATGTATCCCAGCAAAAATCATCATAGAAAAGTATGGAAAAATAAAGGCAAGGGGTTACCCCTGAAGAAGTCGAGTCCAGGCTTTCCTTACTGGGGCCCATCGGCTTGGAGCTTTGCTTACAATAAAAATGATGATAATGTTGCTATAAAATCAAACGTTCCAGTTTACAGTAATTCACAGACTAATGCAGGTACAGACCAGCATTTCGTTGTTTCCCTACGGTACATTCACTCATAAATGTATTGCAACATGTTCCAGAAGTTTTCGTTCTCTTAATAATAATTAATTCTTTTGGTATATACAAGGAAATGTACTGCTCTTATTCGATTCTGGTTATTAATCATATGGTTAATAATATAAAAAAGAATGGTGAGTGAAAATTTCACTTTAAGAAAAATGACGAAACATTTTGAAAAGTTTTCTGTCAAATGATTGGGCAAAAGAGTAAAGAAGAAACTATATTTCGAAAGCAAATAAAAGCATATTAACTAATAAAATATAATATTGAATAATCATCAACGAAACTATATAAATAAAGATAATCGTTGTCAAAAACACAAAAAAGAAAAAAAATTCTCATAATGTCGTAAGTTATTGGGTGACGCCACATCGGATGATCATTGAAGGAGCTCTGACTAACTCCCCTGACAACCGGCGTTGCTATACAGACAGAACATTATGTTCTCCCTTCAAGTTGATGCCCAAACCATCTGTAACAGGCTACATGAGGCCAAATATTATATCATCATATTCCTGCCAAGAAACCCTTCATAACAGAGAAACACAAAGAAGAGAGGCTAGGGTTTGCGTTACAGTATTACCAAGTGAACGATGATTTCTGGAAGAAAGTCATCTTTTGCGACGACGATGAGACATTCTCCACTGATGAGCATGTTAGCCTTCTTCACTAATGGCGTTTAACATTAACCAAGTTAATGTTAGGCGTATTATATTTAGTTAATTTCATAAGAGGTATCAAATGGTAGGCCTAAGTAGTAATGAAAGAAATCAGAAATTACACATGATAACGGTATGGTGAGTGTGTGTGTGTGTGTGTGTGTTTATGTGTATAGAAGTGCGACTATATTCTATGTACATCAAAAGTAGACGTGAAATTTGTTAGTCTAGTTCAGTATATTTTATATAAGCAATTGGGCAAAAAGGCCTAAGTGTCATTAAAGGAAGTCAGAATACATGATAACGTGATATATATATATATATATATATATATATATATATATATATATATATATATATATTGTATATATATATATATATATATATTATTTATATTAATAGATAAAGTTTCACTAGTTTACAATACACAACGGATTAATCATTCAAATACCATTCTTGAAAAATCTGATTCATAACGATATGCCACCAATCTTTACAAAGGTCGTAATTGTTGATGTTATTAAGAGTTAACAGTTCAGCTTGTAATAGTCGTAGGCCTGCGTCTACAAAGTTCACACATATGAAGGACATAAAACAAAGATAGTGATGGCCTTTGAAGAAGAAAATATAAGTATTATGGTAATGTCCTTTAATCAAGTAAAGTATGAAAAACAATATCAGAAAAAACTCGGTTTAAGGGAAACTGCAGGTAATTTCCCGGACGCACCAGTAGTGTCTCAGTTGTTTCATGCGCATCAAACGGAGTTGCCAAAGAGCGCCAGATGTCACTATTGTAAGCTGTTGTCCGAAATGTTTCGAAGTATGTTGCAATACATTTTTGAGTAAGTGTACAAAACAGAAGTATATAACGTCATGCTCTCCTGAAAAGTGCGTCTTTTCCGAGAGAGAGAAATCTCCACGCACATGAATTTTTAAAGTCACCAATTCGGCGCCAGGATAGTGTTTCGGCGGCGCCATTAATTAAGTCTCCGCTGAGCTTGTTTTCTTTGGTGACTTCCCGTTTTCTTCAAGCTCAATTAGTCACGCCTAAAACGTGCCAGGTCACGCATTTTAATCATTTTTACTTTATGGTATTTATACGAATGTCACACATTGTGTATCACATGTTTCTTCATTCACAGGCATCAAGACTGTATCTATATTGTAACTCTGTATATTTTGTATTGTAATTTGTACTCGTTCACTGCATATTATTGTTTATTGTTTCGACCTCAGGTCACAGTCAATTCCATTGTCTCTCACGGCCCGGCGTCAGTCGGCCGCAATATAAGCCGCCTGGATCTGTAATAAATCAGCAGTAACCTTTACCTGCTCGTTTCTTTGACACCTTACAGTGGTGACCCCTGGAGTATCCCGGAGCCATTAGCGGACTCACACGGCGACTCAGTCTTGGCTCCAGGATTTCTCCAAAAACGCTCTTAGCGGCCTAAACACGGCGCTGTAACCAGCGTTTGAGCGTGCTGACTCGTCGGCGTACCCCCACCAGCGTCACTAGCGGAACCACACGGCGCGCGAAAGTGCGTACGACGCGAGTATCCCACTCCAGTAAGGGGGTCAAAGGAGCGAGCATGGACGCGGATATCCTCCTTCATGCAGTTAAACGCGGACCCCGCGGACTCCGAGGTTTACCTACCTCCCATCACAGCCGCGCCCGCCCCCGCATCGAGGCCCTCCCGCAACTCCACACCAGCGCCCCGAACACACGACGGCCGGGCAACACAATCGCGGGCCGCCCTCACCCTAAAGCTGCCGCCGTTTACGCAGGGGAACCCATCGAGGTGGCTGCGCAGGGTGGAGAGCCACTTCAGAATCGCGGACCTCACGGACGAAATCCTACAGGCCGACACAGTGCTCAACGCCCTTCCGGAGGACGTGTACAACAAACTCATCTCGCGGTACCAAACACTCACCCTCACATACAGCACCACAAAAAAGTTCCTCCTCGAAGCTTGCTCCCTGCCCATCGCCGAGCCGGGCGCCCGTGCTATCGACCTTGCCAATAATCCACGCCACGACCTCAATCCAAGAGACGCTTTGGGGCATGGTCGTAGATCTCCTGTCAACACCAGTCTTGGGTGGCACAAACAAGCGGCAGGAGATAAGCTTCATCGGGAAATTTTCCTTCGCCAACTCCTCCCGAAGTACGCAACCAGATCGCTCACCCCACACCATGCCTGTCGAGGACCTCATAGAGGCGGCACAACACCTCACAGACTCCGTCAAGGCTTCACAGCGGCTAAAACCGCCATACAGCCGGTCAGCTCCGTCCCAGCCTGAAGAGGGACGTAGAGCAGCCCGTCAACGCCATCGCCAACAGACGCCCACCGAACCACAGCAGACGGTGGTCCCCGGGCTTCTGTCGCTATCACAAGTGGTTCGGAAAGGACGCCCGAAACTGCCTGCCGCCCTGCTCGTTCAACCGTTCAAAAACGGGGTGGCGGCGCCAGCAGGACAGGCCGCCATGGCAGCCGAAGAACCCAGGGCCTCAAAAACAGTAGGTTTTTACGTCCGGCGACACCGTCTCCGGCAGGATGATGCTGGTCGACACAGGAGCCTTTAAGTCGGTCTTCCCAGCATCCAGAGAGGACCGCAACCAGACACCAGACCCGGCCGCCTTCCTGACGGCCGCCAACGGAACCCCCCATCCTCTCCTACGGCACCAGGCTCCTGTCGATCTCCATCCTTGGCCAGAGTTACTCCTGGGACTTCATCGTCGCGGACGTTGGAACCCCACTCCTGGGGGCCGATTTTCTGGCGCACTTCGGCCTGCTAGTCGACGTGGGCGCAAGCGCCTCCTCGATACCGACTCCTGCCGGTCTCTCCCGTTAACGGCGGGACCCAGACCCACCATCAGCGCCGCCGCCCCACCAGTATGCA
Organism: Macrobrachium rosenbergii; assembly: GCF_040412425.1. Lineage (NCBI taxonomy): Eukaryota > Metazoa > Arthropoda > Malacostraca > Decapoda > Palaemonidae > Macrobrachium > Macrobrachium rosenbergii. The sequence goes on along the minus strand of NC_089757.1, from coordinate 11,105,024 downwards.
CACCTTCTGTCGGAGTTCCCTGAGGTGTTTAAGCCCGAGCCGCCAAGTCCCCGGGGCCCCAGCCAAGCACGGCATATACCACCATATAGTGACTAAAGGGCCCCCGACACATGCGAAGTTCCGCAGGCTTCCCCTCAGCGCCTTCAGGAGGCGAAAAAGCATTCAAGGAGATGGAACGGATGGGCATCTGCAGGAAAGCCTCCAGTCCATGGGCCTCCCCTCCACATGGTGCAGAAACCGGACGGCTCCTGGAGACCCTGCGGCGACTACAGGCGGCTCAACATTGCAACGGAGCCCGACCACTACCCTCTGCCCAATATGCAAGACCTCACGGCCTCCTTTCACGGGCCAAAATATTCACTAAATTGGACCTTCTTAAATCTTATTTTCAGGTACCTGTTGCGCCAGAGGACATACCAAAGACAGCCATCATCACGCCCTTCGGGTCCTATGTGTTCGCCTTCTCCACCTTCGGGCTGAGGAACGCCGGGCCACCTTCCAGCGGCTCATGGACAGCATCCTGGGGACCTAAAATTCTGCGTCTGCTACGCCGACGACATTCTCATATTTTCCAGGTCTCACAGCGAACACCAGAGGCACATCAAAGCAGTCCTCCAGCGCCTCCAAGAAAACGGCCTCGTCGTCCGTTTTGACAAGTGTACCTTCGGCGTCCAGAAAGCAGAGTTCTGGGTCACGAGGTATCTCCGACAGGCGTCCGCCCTCTTACATCGAAAGTGGCAGCCGTAGCCAAGTTCCCGACACCCACCTCCATCAAGGCCGTCCAGGAGTTCCTTGGGATGGTAAACTTCTACAGGCGCTTCATCCCCGGGATCGCGCGACACCACGCCCCTGACGGAAGTCCTAAAGGTCAACCAAGTCCCTGTCTTGGGGACCCAGCCAGCAGCAGGCCTTTTCCCTGACGAGGCCCTCACCAAGGCAACCGCCTTGGCACACCAGATCCCAAGGCTCCTCCAGCTGACGACAGACGCCAGTAACGTTGCCTGCGGTGCTGTTCTGGAGCAAATCATCAACGGCGCCCCAGCCCATCGCCTTCTTCAGCAAGAAGTTCAATCCGCAGAGTCCCGATACAGCACCTTCGACAGGGAACTCTGCGCGATGTACCGCGCAGTTCGGCACTTCAAGTTCCTCCTGGAGGACGCCCTTCACAATCTTCACAGACCACCAGCCACTGGTTCACGCTTTCACGAAGCAAGGGGACGCATGGTCTTCCAGACAGCAGCGCCACCTCTCAGCCATAGCCGAATTTACCTGTTCCGTCAGGTACCTCCCGGCAAGAAAAATCCCGTAGCAGACGCCCTCTCCAGAGTCGAGTTGAACGCAGTGCAGCTTGGTGTAGATTACCAGGACCTTGCCAGAGAACAGGCCGCTGACCCAGAAACCCCAGCATACCGCACCGCCATCACATCCCTCAAGTGGCGGACGTTGACCCTCGCCCCGGAGGCCCCAGCCTGCTTTGTGACATCAGCACAGGCCAGCCCCGCCCTTTGGTTCCAGCCTCACGCCGCCGCCAGGTATTCGACATCATCCACGGCCTCTCACACCCCTCCGGCAGGACCACGCCAAACTGCTTTCAAAAGTTCGTCTGGCACGGGTGCAAAAGGACGCCACAGCCTGGGCAAAACAGTGCCTGCAGTGCCAGACCAGTAAAGTGGGTCGTCAAATCACGCAGTCGGGGTAGGCGAGTTCCCACAGCCAGGGCGCCGCTTCGGCCACATCCACATCGACGTCGTGGGCCCCTTCCCCATCAGGCGGATCCAGATACCTCCTCACGGTGGTAGACCGTTCGACGAGGTGGCCCGGCCACGCCCATGCAAGAAGCCACCGCCAGCGCGTGCGCTGAGGCCCTGCTCTCCAGTTGGGTTAGCCATTTTAAAAAATTTTCTGTCCCGGACCACATCACAACCGACAGGGGCCCCGCTTTCCTCTCCGAGCTGTGGTCTGCCCTGGCTCAACTGCTGGGAACCACGCACCACACCACCACAGCGCATAACCCAGCGGCCAACGGCCTGGTTGAACGGTTCCACAGGTCCTTAAAGTCATCCCTCATGGCCCGCTGCACCGCCGAGGACTGGAAACATCAGCTGCCGTGGGTCCTCCTCGGGTTGAGGACCGCCCCAGAGCCGACTGCACCCCATCCGCAGCTGAACAAACCTGCGGGGAACCCCTCGTGGTGCCGGGAGAGCTCGTGACGGATGATCGCCACTCCCCATCTCTGCAGAGGCTCCGCGACGTGGCCGGCAAGTTCGCCCCTTGCAGGCGCTCATACATCGACAGAGCAACCACCTTCATGCCGCCACAGCTGTCATCCGCCACCCACGTCTTCGTCAGAGTCGACGCCGTCCGTCCACCACTAACTAAGCCCTACAGGGGACCCTTCCGCGTGCTGGAGCGGAACAGCAAGGCGTTCCGGCTGGCACTTCCAGGCAAGAACGACTGGGTTTCCATAGACCGCTAAAGCCCGCCTTCCTGTCGGAGAGTCCCGGCAGCGACGCAGCACCCTTCCGCCCAAACGCACCCAGCACGCCCTCACCACCGCAGGCGCCGCCGCCCAGGAAGGGACCGCCCAAACAGCAGCCTCACAGGCGGGAGGCCCCTCAGTTATCCTCAAGGAGCCGCGGCACCTTCAGCGTCCCACCAGGTACAGGGATTAACCAGACGCGTCCCTCGTCTTGGGGAGTATTTTAAAGTCACCAATTAATCGCCAGGATAGTGTTTCGCGGCGCCATTAATTAAGTCTCCGCTGAGCTTGTTTTCTTTGGTGACTTCCCGTTTTCTTCAAGCTCAATTAGTCACGCCTAAAACGTGCCAGGTCACGCATTTTAATCATTTTTACTTTATGGTATTTATACGAATGTCACACATTGTGTATCACATGTTTCTTCATTCACAGGCATCAAGACTGTATCTATATTGTAACTCTGTATGTTTTGTATTGTAATTTGTACTCGTTCACTGCATATTATTTTTATTGTTTCGACCTCAGGTCACAGTCAATTCCATTGTCTCTCACGGCCCGGCGTCAGTCGGCCGCAATATAAGCCGCCTGGATCTGTAATAAATCAGCAGTAACCTTTACCTGCTCGTTTCTTTGACACCTTACAAATTCACGTTCCACTGTCTGTTGGTTGCTGCCTGAAACCCACTCTTTTCCCAAAGACAGTGTGACGTGGGAGAAATCATTTTTGGTTTCTAATATTTTCTTTAGTATTGTTGATTCAGAACAAATAATGTTTTGCTTCTCAAAATAGGTTATTGATCTCTTTGTTATGTCTCTGTGAATGAAAGGGTTCCATTAATTAAGGCTCTAAAAATAGGAGCTTAAGAAAAAAAAAATATAATGTCATCTGTGAGCTGGCTTAATAAGGAAAATAATCAGTATTTTTTCTAAAAATTTCAGCTCACTTTTTGTTATTCTGAATTATCCCTTCCAAATTTGTGAACCCTGCAGATGAATTACGTTCTTTTTTATTCTCAATGGTGAGCGCTTACAGTACGATTGAATAGGCTTTTAGAAAATAACCAATCATTTGTATTACATTTATTATAATAGTTATATGCTCTCTTGCGTTTTCTTCAGGAATTTCTTACTTTTCACCAAAAGATAACTTAGTTGTCTCCATTTCTATGGTGGCTAACAGATTTCTGTTTCTGAATATATTTCTTCTCATGAGAGATATGTTAGTCACAAGTCAGGCACGGAAATAAAAATAGCACTTCATTCATATCAATAAAACCATAAAACTTCCTAGGTTTTATATTGGGACTTTTTCGTCATTATTATTCTTCCCAAGACCCAACCCTAATTCATGCTTATATATCCATCTCGTCTTGAAATATGTAACATACATGAAATAGCTTACATTGTTTCAATCTCTATGGTAACCCTTCCAGATGTATGACTTTCTCCCACATCATTGCAAAGCTTCGTTTTTATCTTCGTAATCGATGGATGTATGATAACGTGTGTTCAACCGAGTCTTATCATGTGTTCTCTGCCAGACTGGTCATCTGTCCATAATCAATAGTTTATGATGAATTTACATCAGTGTTTTGACAGATACTGAACCTGGTACGGATCTTTTCTACCTTCTAACCTGTAATATTTCACGTAGAACCGAGAACTAACAGGATCTACGAGAGTCTCCCTTTAACTGAACGTTCATTATTCTGTCTAGGAATTATTCCCCTCGACAGGAACGTTTTTCCCTCGCTTCTAGCAATGGCATGACCATCCAGCTCTCAGTAATTTCAAACTTTGATTAGAATCCTCATATCCTTTAATTAAATCAGGGTAAATTTCGTTTTTCCCAATTTTCAGTACGGAATCATCTCACGACTTCCTGAGGCCATAAGGAGAGGAAAACACTTTAATCAGTATGCAGCATCAACTTCTTTCTGAGGTGACTTTAAGGAGATGAAAAAACGAAAACGCCACTGAAATTTGACTCACGTAACTGATTACGAAATTCCCAGCACCTTCTCACTTCATTACTTTCAGTCTTCATTTTATGCAGAGCACACACACGAAGGCAGCCGATTCCAGCCAGGCAGTGTATTAAACTTGAGTGCAAACACTATACTTAAACCAAGGAAAAAACGGCTACATTTTAAATATGAATATTTTTCGAAAATGCCAGTTAAAGTTAATTGGATCCGTATTTCAGAATACTTGGATCATTTAATTAACGTAATGGATTGTTTTTCTGTTCCCGAGTATTTTGTGCCCAAAACAAGAACTCGGGAAAAGCTGCTATTTTTACCCTTTTCCGTTAGAAGCCTCTGTTGCGTATATTTGAACGCAGCAGGGAAAGTATCAAGGCTACGGTCGCGCGAAGATTAAATACCTATTTTTAATTGCCCGCTGTAACTAAAAGAGTATTATCATAATTTTTAAAGTTACCAATATCTTCAAACACAGTGACAGAGCGTAAAACACATTTAAATTACAAAAACTAAAAAAAAATATATATATATCAAGTGCATTTCCCTGCTACTGGAGAATAGGAAAAAAGAAATAATACCTGTAAGCGACACAATTACCTTGGAAAGGAAACGAACCTGTGGGTGAACTCTTTAGGGTGAAAATGAAGGTGTCTTGCAGTGAAGAAGCAAATGACTTTTAAAATCATCTGAATCAGAGTGTAGCTCTCTATTTTTTGAGGCAGAGGATCGACATCACCAGGGGAATGGACGGCTCGTCTTCCTAAGAAAAGAAATGGATTGTGTAGGAGGGAGTTCTCCCGTGGCGAACGAAACTTGAGATCAGTTGATTTAGTTTTAGGTTTGCGATGAAGTCTCTTTAAATAGTCCGATTCAGCTGTTATCATCCTGCGCTTGGTTGGTAGGAGATCAACAGATACAGTAGAACTAGCATCTAGTCACCTTTGGAAAAGGAGTGGACTACACGTAGAACAGGGCACTCTCAAGATGTAAAAATCTTTAAATCGTCGGATTTAGTGTTTTCTCTCCTTTTTACCAAAGGAAACCAAGACATACAGAGGGATAAAAGCTATTCGTCCTTCTAAAAGGATGGATCGTACGTGGGACGATCTGTCAAGATAAAAGACTCTAATCTCTAACCAATTGATTCATTCTTCACCTCTTTTGAGGAGGAAAAGCTTCTCAAAATGAATGAATCCCTATATCAACCAGTTCATGCTTAATCTCCCAGCTTTTGGAGGCAACGAATTTAGAGATACAGAGGAACAGAGGTTAGTTATCTGAGGAAAATGAATGGATTGTAGGTGGGAAGTTCAGCTCTTGTTTCCCTGCGTTTGACGGCAGACGATACAGAAAAACCGGAGGCTAGTCATCCTCGGCAGAGGAATGGATTGCAAAAAGAACAAAGCTTTCTCCAGATGACTGGATATTTAAAGCAATTATTCGGTGGTTACCTCCCTTCCTTAGGAGGTGGCGGATTGAGAGATACAGGGGACTGGAAAACTAGTAACCCTTCAAAAAGGAATGGACTGTAGGCGGGAAAGAGCTTTCTTGAGACAACTGAATCTTTAAAGCACGGCGTCCTTATGATGAATGAATCTTTCCATCAAGATTTTCTTAAAATGAATGAATCTTTAAAGCAAGGCTTTCTTAAGATGAATGAATCTTTAAAACAAGGATTTCCAAAGATGAGTGAATCTTGAAAGCAAATGATGAATGAGGTTTTAAAGCAAGGCTTTATGAAGATGAATGAATTTTTAAAGCAAAGGTTCTTAATATGAATGAATCTTTAAAACGTCTCTCTTAAATGTTTAATCTTTAAATTAAAGCTTTCTTGCGATGAGTGAGTCCTTAAAGCAAGGTTTTCTTGATATGAATGAGCCTTTAAAGCACGGCTTTCTTATTATGAATGAACCTTTAAATTAAGTCTTTCTTAAGACGAATGAATCTTTAAAGCAAAGTTTTCTTAGGATGAATGACTCTTTAAACAAAAGCTTTCTTAAGATGAATGAATCTTTAAAGCAAAGCTATCTTAAGATGAATGAATCTCTAAATAAAGGCTTTCTTAAGATGAATGAATTTTTAAAGCAATGGCTTTTTTTTTATTACGAATGAATCTGTAAAACAAGTTTTTCTTAGGATAACTGAATCTTTAAAGCAAGTCATTCTTAAGATGACTGAATCTTGAAAGCAATCTATTCAGTCCTTTATCTTCTCATTTCAAAAGTAGAGGTACAAAGGAGCAGAGGGACATTCACTCACGAAAAAAAGTGGTTTAGGAGGGATCCGGCTCCTACAGGATAAATACCCTATTGAATCAACCGATTAATTCATTATTTCCCTGCCTATGGAGGCAAGAGAAAGAGATGGAGGGGTCATGGAAGGTCAGTGACCCTCAGAAAAGAAATGGATCGCAGAAGTGGGACAGTTGGCCCTGGATGAAAGATCATAGCATGAGCCAAGTCCTTGTGGGAGTATACTCTATCCAATTTGAACCCGATCGACCGTTAAGGCTGTTCGCCAAATGGCTCCACAGAGACTGCGAAGGAAGATTTGATAACAGAGTGGTCTCGCGGGAACTGAGTCGTCGATAAGATTTAATGTTACTGAAGCGATGTGTCCAACTATATCAGACAAGGCGATACTGCAGTCCTAAATGGTCACGCCCGAAGTTAACGCCAATCTCTCTCTCTCTCTCTCTCTCTCTCTCTCTCTCTCTCTCTCTCTCTCTCTCTCTCTCTTGGATTGTGGGTTATCAGAGTAAATCTAATAAGTGACTGATAGTTTTACAATTCAGTTACCACTAGTCTCTCGGAGTTTATTTTACAATTACATTTTACTTCTAGAAGTCCCGCAGATAATAAAAATCAAGTTAGTATTTTTTTAGGTGGAAAAAATCATACATTTTTATTATTCTGTTCACTAACAGTATAAATGTGATCTCTCAATAACAAATTCTAGTTTCATAAGTAAATATTCTAGGCATAACGTGGAAACTAATAATTTTAGTTTGGAAAAATATAATAAAATCCTTGAATCTTTCCCATATATATATATATATATATATATATATATATATATATATATATATATATATATATATATATATATATATATATATATATATATATATATATATAAATAAATATATATATTTTTATTTTATAAAAAGACTAATGCTGCTACGTTGATACTACACATCTAATGGCGCTCAGGTCTTCTTTTTAACTCATTGCCGCTCATTCAAGACACCTGTGGTTTCTTGCAAGTTACTAAGAACTTCATTCTATAAGGAGATTGTTAGCCCATTACTAACCTCATAATCACCACTATGGATGCAAAGAAATTGTAATGGATGGAATAATGAGATTAATATGAAAATTGAGAGATTTAGGTGAGTAAAAAAGTTATATGCCTTCCTCATAAACGCTATTATATCCGATAAAGGGAATTAGCTGGGTTCGATCTAATAATGCTCAAGGCTGGAAAATTAAATTTCTATTCTATTACCGACGCTAAAGTCATGCATACATACATGTATATAGTTAATGTAAATGTATTTTAGTTTATTTTGATATATTCAACTTACATCTCTCTCTCTCTCTCTCTCTCTCTCTCTCTCTCATGATGTGAGTTCGAGCTATTATTTCATAATTTGCTATAAATTTTAAGGGATTTTGTGCCTTTTTCCTCTCTCTTTACACACAGATATATGCCCAGACACGCGAACACACACACAATCAAAAATACACACAAACACCACGGCTGAGCAGCGCTATTTTTCTTAATTCTCAAACGGTGTCTAACCGTGTAAAATCGGCCAATTACGACAGCTATTAACAGCCCAATTACGACAGCAATTAACGGCCGCGTCGAATTCAGAAAGTAACTATTTTTTCCCGGAGAGTTCTTTCCAGCCGGTCCGAAATTTTCTCTTGTGACATTGCAAGTAAAGGGAATGGACGGGGATTAGAACGGCGCTCAATATCCGACGACGCTGCTTTCATGATTTCCCCAATTAAAGCCTTACTTTTCTTTAAGTACCCCCATCCCCCACCTTCTTCCACCCCTCCCCGCAGGTTTCAGGAAAATGAAGCCTGGGGCGTTGTTCCTTTCATTACCGTTCGATCAGTCTGGCGTTGAGCTGGGATTGGCATAGATACAAAGAAGGTTTGGCAATCAGACCATTATGTACATTAAGGACGTCTGGCTATCAGATCTGTGAGCGCATTAAGGATGTCTGACAGTCTCATGTGTACGTACATAAAGAATGTTGTCTACAAATTACAGATGTTTGTCTTTCACATTTGAATACCCATTAAGGATGTCTGGCCGTCACATATGTGAAGACATTAAGAATGCCTTGCTGTCAGATCTGTATACACATTAAGAATGTCTGGCTGCCACATCTGCAGACACATTAAGAATGTTTCGCTATTAGATCTGTATATACATTAAGAATGTTTGGCGGTCACGTTTGCATGCACATAAAGAATGTTAAATGTCATATTTCTATGTACATAATAAATCTTTGGTGTCATATTTGTAAAATCTTTGGTGTCATATTTGTAAGTACATAAAGAAAGTTTCTATGTCAGAATTGTATACACATTAAGGATGTTTGGCTGTCGCATTTGTATGCATATAAAAATGTTTAGCCTTTTTATTTTAAACCACCCTTTTATTTTAAACCAAAGTCAATGCCGGGGTGCAGTCCAACGTCCTTACCTAGTTAAGGACAGAATAAAAGAAAGATAACAGAGGAGAAATAAAGATTTGCTGAGTAGAAACTCAGAAAGTTAAGGTTACAGTCTGGCAACCTAAAGTCCAGCAAAGATCATCATAAAAAAAAGAATAAAAATGGAAAGTCAGGGGGGGAAAAGGAAGAAGGCAGATGATTCCAAAGTGTGCAATCCACAGTTTAATGATTTCCACAAAAAAGAATTGGCTCCACAATACCTATTCCAACCTTGGCTCCATAGGCACTCACTAACCTTTGCGCACACCCTCCCGTTTTCCCTGCTCCAATTACATTCAAGAGGGAAGAAGAACATCCCTCGAAAATGGCCAAAACAATAACAGTAGACGATAAACTGACAAGTCACCTGTCGGCAGAGTGAAGTTAAGTATACCTTAGTTTAACCAGACCACTGAGCTGATTTATAGCTCTCACAGGGCTAGGCCCGCAGGATTAGATTTATTTTACGTGGCTAAGAACCAATTGGTTACCTAGCAACGGGACCTACAGCTTATTGTGGAATCCGAACCACATTATATCGAGAAATGAATCTCTATCACCAGAAATACGTTCCTCTAATTCTTCACTGGACCGGTCGGGGAATCGAACGCAGGCCCAGCAGAATGCTAGTCGAGAACGATACCGACCCGTCCAATGAAGAACTGTCGGCAGAGTGAAAGAGAGTAGAGAGAAGAAGTAAGGACAGGTAAGAGATGAAGACAGGTGAGAGGAACGTACAGAGAGAAAGAAGTGAGGGCCAAGATGAAAAATGCATTGTTTTTGCATGTTCAATGGCGTTCACTGGAATCACAAATACTTAAAGCTGATGCTCAGTTACACTTTCCATAGTATACCAAAGAAGAGCGAATCGTAAAGAAAGTGAAATACATTTTTATTTTATTGTGTGTGCAAAGAAAATCAGAATTCTTGTAAAATATGTACACCTAGTATATGCAATGGTGGAGATATTAGTTAAAGAGGTACTAAACTATGTTGAAAGAGAATGGCTGCTATCTGTATTTAGTCCGAGTTTCTTCAAGATAGTAAAAATAGTTTTGCAAATTCTCAGTCACAAACCAGAAGAAACATGAGAAAAAGTAAAATGATTTCTACATCGAAATATACAAAATCACAGACTAGAAACAGAGCAACAAAAACATACATAAATACTAGCATATACACACACACACACACACACACACATATATATATATACATATATATATATATATATATATATATATATATATATATATATATATATATATATATATATATATCTTTTGTTTCATAAAAGATGAAGCAGCACCACTTATATATGATAAAGTAAAAGCCACCAAACACGCTATTCTTCAGTTAAATATAATATATTCAACTGAAGAATATTATTCTTCGGACTCGAGATACTCCAGAATAGCAAGTATTCTTAGCTCTCAGGATATTTTTTAATAATTCTCAAAAATTTCAGAGCAAGGAAAGAGACTGGAAGGGAGCGACGATATATTTATTCAGGAGGAGCACATGAAATTGATAGAGAGCGCCAAATGCGGGGTCACTGACCGACTGGATAGCAGTGGGTAGTAGACAGCTGCTGGCAAGATGTCAGTCGTAAGAATGCATTATGAGTACTGCATCGTACTATGCACCAGCAAATAAACTCCCCGAGGAAACAAAAGATGACTCTTACATGGAACTGCAGAACGTTACAGATGCAATACTAGAAAGAGATATAACTGTTGTTGGCAGTATAAACGCATATGTTGGTTGGAACACTGTAGGTATGCTGGATATTATGGGTATTGCAAAAGGAGCAGGCTATCGCCCAGAACTGGTCTAACTTCAAGAATGACGGAAACGTAGGGTATCATATGAGACCTGGGCTACAACAAACGATCGACAAAAGCTGAAGGTGGCTGCAGACAAATTTCAGGGGTGAGATGAAGAACGCAAAGTAGAACGTGCTAAGCAATCAAATCTACATAGTTTAGTTAAAGTAGATAAAAAAGAATTATCAATGAAATATCCATGAGTCGAAGAAAATGCCTGTGAAAGGGAGAGCTGTGGATCAATAGTACCATCACGTCATGAATGAACTCACAGTTTTTCAAGTGGAATCAATCTTAAAGAAACTCAGTAAACTAAAAACCCAGGTTATGATGGTGATCACTTCAGAGATGATTTGAACTGACATATAACACATAAGACCAAGCCTGATGACTGGGAACTGGAAACCACAGCTAAGGCACAAATGAAAGGTTACTTGACAGAGAGGGATACGATAGAATTACTCCACTCTTGCCAGTTGTAATAACAAATGTATTCACTATTTTTATTCTCAACGTGATAGAAAAAAACTGATAAAAATAGAGTTAAATGACTTACGTTGAATAGAGTAGAACAAAACATAGAATTTAAGCCAAAGGCCAAACAATGGGACATATGACGTCATTCAGCGCTGCAACGGAAATTGACAGTTAAAATGTTTGAAAGGTGTACCACGAAGGAAACTTCGCAGCTGCACTGTGAATCAACTGTTGGGAGAGGGTGGAAAGTAAGACGGAAGAGAATATGAACGGAGGTACAGTGAAAGGAATGAAAGGGGTTGCAGCTGGGGGCCGAAATGACGCTGCAAAGAACCTTAAGTAATGCCTACAGTGCAACGCGTGAGGTGCACTTACGGCACTATCCCCCTATGGGAGACTTTCGTTGATTACGAGAAGCCATTTTTTAGCGTCTACAGACCAATATTATGGAAGGTCTTGCGCCACTTATATAGTATTCCTGTTAAAGCTAAGTGAAATTACCCATAACAGAAGTTGATGCAAAGTTAATGTTCTGGGAGTCTTGTAAAGTGATTGTGGTGCTTCAGGAAATGTCATTTCACCTTTGTTGTTTGCCCCTCTCATAGTTTTCATTTCGTTCAAGTGGTCAAAGGTAGAGAGAAGGTTCAGACTGGTGCAAAGATAGTAAGTTGACAGACATACAATATTCGGTAAACCACTACAAAACTGACAAAGCTTGTTCAACAGAATGTATGCAACACATCTACAGAGCTGGACTCAAAATGAATCTAAGAAAACCAAGAGTAATGAGGATTGAGTACGCACACAAGGATGAAATACCGTTAGATGGAGGAAGGATTGAATGTCTTGAGACTTTCAAATATTTAGGAAAAGGCTTAGACATGTCCTTCTCACAAGCCCTGGGGGAAAAGTAAGTGATAATGCATGCTGGGCTCCTGTGCGCCCCAGAAAAGTTGGAAGACCCCGACCTACCATCATGAGAATTATGTTTCAAGCGAGGATGGCGATGAGTGGAGATCTGAGAAAGATAAAGCACAGGAAGGATATGAGTGGCAGAATTTCACAGGGGGCCTAAGCATCACACGTCTTTGGGAGCGATGATGATAATGAATTATTGAAAATAATAATGGAAAAGAGAATAGCAGGTGGAGCAGACTGCTGAGATAAACGAGAAAGGGAGAGGATTAAAAAGAATAAATGGAGAAACATGCCGAGATGAAGTTCATACGAAATTACTCACTCCACTGGTTCTCAGGCCTCTTTGTGACCAGTTACCCAAAGTAGTTGCAGTCAAGTCAGTCGAAATGATGATTAGCGAGAATGGTAGAGAAAAATAAACAAGTAATAAATGCACTTCTTCGGCGCAATCGAGTTTTCTGTACAGCATGCAATGCTGTATAAAACTCTCATCCACGGCCCATGAAACTCTCAACCGCGGCCCATGAGACTTTCAGCCACGACCCGGTGGTGGCCTGTGTTCCTAGGCTGACCAAATCGAAATTACAAAAAGCTACCAAACCGAAAAAAAAAGCATTTTTGAGGATCTAGACGAGCCTCGACGAGCCTCTCGACGAGCCGCAGTATGAAACTCTCAGCTACGACCAGGCAGAGCCCAGTTGCTCCCCAGATGCGGTCTAGTGAAGGTGCGTCGGCGACGCCTCCGGAATTGGACTCGGCGGTGCCAAACGCACGATCCATGGCTAACCTTAACCTTACATAAAATAAAAACTACTAAGGCTAGACGGCTGCAATTTACTGTTTGATGATTGGAGGGTGGATGAGACACATACCAATTTGCAGCCCTCTGGCCTCAAAGTTTTTAAGATCTGAGGGCGGACAGACAAAGCCACCTCAATAGCTTTGTTTTACAGAAAACTACAAAGCAGGAACGGTCTAAGGCTAAGTGAACAACAAAGGTACTTAATCACTCATTCCGTACGCTTTTGGCTCTCGATGTGACTCACTGACAGCCGAAGGTAAAGAAAAGTTAGTTTGAAATTAGGGACATTTTTGCCCATCTAACCAAGTCACATTTTTAACGTTGAAAACTGTCCACCAAATTTGACTTTGGGTTAAATGAGCGATCCCTACAATGACCACTATCATCTCATGTTCCATCATGGAGAATATTGGATTATGAGAGAGTTCCTCCTTTCCTACACTGAAACTGTGCAAGCGAGTAATCGGTTAAATTACACAGTCCTGTGGCTATTTTTTTCGTTTTACTCCAAGGCTTTGACATTTCCTCCTTGCTTCTGTTTTTCCTAAAACTAAACTCTTCCTTCCACCGAGAGGCAAGTCTATCTACTCCTTCATGATTAAACCCGGCCCTTCTCCCTTCTCCTAACTTGTTTTACTCTGGCATCTGCTGTCTATCCCATTCGCCTTTGCATTAAGGAAAACCCTCCTTGCTCTCAGTCTTTTTCTCTCTCTCTCTTTTCCTCCTAGTTAATTTCAGGACAGCCAAAAATGGAGAGGAAAATTGATTGCCGCGGAAGAGACGCACAATGGCGAGGGAAATCTTTTGTGGCAGAGAAAGCGAAGTGTGAATTGAATGCAACTTTGGAAGCGCTGTTCTATTCTTCTTTTCGTGCCCCTTTCTGTCCGTCCGTTTCCTTTTTAATCCAATTTTTTCCCCTATTCCGCCTGTTTCTAATTTCGCCTCCGTTTCTGACACATTGTGTTTCTGACCAAATATATTTTTTGTGTTACTCAAAACAAGTCTTTTGTTTCTCTCTTTCTTCCTCGAATTCTATATGGATTTTTTTTTCTTTTTTCAATTCTTTTGGTCTTCGTTCACATTAATTAGTCTTTCCCTGCTGCCCATTTCACGATCTCTCTGCATCTTTTTCTGTATTTCTTTACGACAGCATCAAAATCTCCAAGGACATCCGTCGACTTTTTTCCTTATATTATTAGACAGATGTACACGTTGATCCTTCTGCCTTTAATTTAGTGAGCAAGAATGCAAAGTTCTGAAGACTTTTCAGTTTCATTTGTTGTCCCAACGCTTTATCATTTCTTTTAATTCTTATCTCCTTATTGCTTTCGTTAATACAGAAACCGTAAGAGTGGGCAACCCCACGAAGATAAGAGGGGGAAGGGAAAGAGAGATGAATGGGACATTTCAATAAAATAAATAAACACTCTCGCTCTTTCTTTGTTTCAAGATAACCTTTGCAGTTCAGTAAGAAATATGGTTACCTTACAGGTGAATTGGTTTTAAATCGTATTTGGAATGTTTATTGGTCCCACGTAAGGGGGGTTGGGGGTGGAAGAGAAGAGGGCAGCCCAACTCAGTGCCCGTCCCGAGCCCGGATAAACAGGGAGGGCTGGAATAAGGAAGCGCACCCGTCCGTAAAACATCTGCCAAAACCAATCAAGAAATGAGCCGTTCAAGACAGAAACAGCTGGAAGAGGCTCACTAAAAACAGCGACCCCGACTACGAATTAATTTGAGAAGAAGAAGAAGAAGAAGAAGAAGAAGAAGAAGAAGAAGAAGAAGAAGAAGAAGAAGAAGAAGAAGAAGAAGAAGAAGAAGGGGAAGAAGTAGAAGAAGAAGAAGAAGAAGAAGAAGAAGAAGAACGATGACTGGCCTAAATTTGATATATGATAACAAGAAACTCAAAGCGAGAAAACAGTGATTTACAATGGCAACGTTTGATCTTTCCTCTTTGACCAGCAAATCGGAAAATGCGAAATCTTCCATGTATTGACGCCACTGGGAAAAAAAGTACCTGCGGCCGTAAACAAATATATCACTTTTTGAATTTCCCTTTGAACTGTGAAACCTGATATAAAGGGGAATAAAATCGAAAACATTTTGCTTTGTTCAGCCGGTGCACGTGTCGTGACTCGCTGATCCAAGAAGATTTTTTCTATATATTTATTGAGAAATTATTCATTTCTGTTGCGATCTTTAATAGCGGCTAGTGCTGGGTGATCACTTTCAATAAGTATGACCCCCCCCCCTAAACCTGCTGGGTTTTGGAACTGGTCTTTGTCACTGCCGTTTTATAGTTTCCCAGGTTTGATATAATTTCTTTGGTGGTCACCCACCCAAGAACTGACCAGGCTGAGTGCTGCCAGCTATAACAAAAGTAGTATAAACCCCATTATTTTTCTATACATTTTTAAATCTTCATACTGTCTTTCACCTGCAAGTTAATTGAAAAAAAAAACAGGCACTCAAAGGACCCAAACCCCAGCCAATGATAACCCATAAAATCCTACAAGTTTAAATAATTCATGATCTCTGCCAAAGTTTTCAATTCACTATGGCTAGAATACAAAAATACACAAAATCTTGGTTCCGTGTCCGGACTTCATGAAGAACAGAATAAAATCATGAGATTTTGCGGTTGCAAGACAAAAACAAACTATTCACTGGAGTGTTCAAAGGAGTAGAGAAGCTCCCTTTTATGTATGCAATTGAAATTCTTTAATGACTATTTTCGCTCTGTTCACCACTTTGCCCTAAAAGGATTTTTTTTTTTAAGATTCTCTAATCGAAGCAACTCGGAAACTCGCTTCCTATTTTCATTTTCCTACCCTCTTTTCTTTCCTTCTATCTCTCTATTTATTTTTTTTTTTTTTTTGTTCCTACTAGCATGATTTAGATACGGACGCTGGATACTTCGCCTACTGAACATAGTAGCAAAAAAAAAAAAAAAAAAAAGAAGTCCCAACAGTTTCTCACGTTGTTGTAAAGCAGTAGTACTTATTTCATGAACAAAAATGAAATGTCCCAGGCGTAGACAAACATAAAATACAAAAGAAAGTAAAACGAACAGAGGACAACAAAGAATGTTAAAAGAAAACATTCCTCTAAAAGCCAAAGTTCAACCTAGAATAGATACGTGTAACAGCTGGCTGGGTGATAGATTGGTAATTTTATCCGGCCTTGTGCCAGTGTAAAATGGAACATCGGGTCTGATTAGAGCCACTGGGTTCACCAAATCAACCGAGACTAGTAATAGCTTGGGTCTAGTAGTCTGGCCTTTGAAAACGGGCATCGATGAAAACAAAAACACTTTAGAGTTACAATTAAGTCCAAAGGCGCGTTTATTACTCCATGCTAATAAACGATACGCAAAAGTTTCTAGCATGAGACTGACCGCTTGCAAAAAAGAAGTAAAATCAGCAATACGGCGAACTCGGTCACAAACTACCACTGAACTGTTATTATTATTATTATTATTATTATTATTATCAATCTCTAGGAGCTGAAACTGAATCACTTCGACAGCTTTGAAGATGGAGCTTCGAAACAGAAAACACAGTAAGAGCGTCATAGAAAAACAGTTAGAAAACGACACCCATGTAAATACCGCGTCAAACAAGAAGTCACAAAAGAAAAAACATTTCACACGCACATACCTATATATATATATATTATACAAATATATATATATATATATATATATATATATATATATATATATATATATATATATATATATATATATATATATATATATATATATATATATATATGAAATGCTTTTCCTGCGCGATTTCTTGTGGTTTGACGTGCATTTTCTTGTGGTTTTCTAACGTATTTACTATATATATATATATATATATATATATATATATATATATATATATATATATATATATATATATATATATATATATATATATATATATATATATATATATATATATATTATTTCCAATAGTCCCGTGTATGGAGAGACTTTGAGCACCCTATAGACTGGAATTCAGCTAGAGTAGTTTTCAAAAGCTTTTCAATGCACGACAGGTTGTTAGTCGAAGGATGCCTCGTTAGTTCTTTTGGTAACGTGAATTTGAGCGATGGTCTTTTTAAGATGGACGAATTGTTGAAAAGCTTTATTCTTAATGAGTAAAACAAACTGTTAGATTTTTTACAAACAAATAGTTTTGTACCGGCATATTTGTAATAACTGCATATTTCCACTAAGTATGTTTTTGTTTTGAAGAATGTTTTTTTACCTACTTAAGTAGTTTGTTAACATGATTTATCGTTATCTATGACCCCATATTGCTTTCTTGTACATGTTGTCTTGTTAGCACTGTTTAATACCCTGAAGACGACTTTGGAATAAAAGGTGAAAGTCTTGGTACCTCCATTTATTTTCACACAGAGGACTTTATATATATATATATATATATATATATATATATATATATATATATATATATATATATATATATATATAAACCATATTTGTACAATGTTTATCTATACGAACAAACATGAAAACAAAACTTTAGTTTACTGAATGCAGCATAAGCCTAGCAATCTCAACTTGATAACAATCGATAAATCAACAACTTGACAGCCCTACAATGCTTTGGTCAACAGTGGTAAAACGGCTGCCCAAAATCAGCGTTTAAACATTTCTGTCTGTGTATCAACTAAAATTTGGCCCTCATCATTTTTTATTTAATAATTTCTTGTTTACGTTAAATTTACCTTGTTTTTTTTCTTAGAATTTTTCAATTTTAATATTTTTCTTATACGTCTACTTTTAAGATATGAGCAAAGTCTAATCTCGAAACAGATTTTTTCAATAAACCTTCATTCCTTCCCCTTCGGAACGACTTATAAACAAGTGAAAAACCACTTGAACCTTTAGTCATCAGGAAAACACCACATGTCAAGGAAATAAATCAGGCTTCCCTTCCGACACAACAACTCATTTGGAATTCCGAGCAGCGTGAGCTCTCACAGGAAAGTCTCATCGTGAGGGGAGGTGCAGGTTTCCCTATAATTGACGAGCAAGTCCTCCTTTTCCTGTGTTGTCTGTACTCGGCAAACATTTCAAAATGACACAAATACAAATATATATAATCATATATTATATGTATGTATGTATGTATATGTATGTTTATGTATATATATATATATATATATATATATATATATATATATATATATATATATATATATATATATATATATATATATCTGAATCACGAAAATGTGGAACGTGATGAATCTATAAATAAAGGCAAAATCCACGGAGGAAAGAGAAGCAATGGAGTGCTGCGAGGCCTTTCGACTTGTCCTGTACTTAGCAGAGTAAAGGACGACAAGCCGGAAGGCCTCGCAGCACTCCATCGTTTCTTTTCCTTCGTGGATTTTGTCTTTTATATATATATATATATATATATATATATATATATATATATATATATATATATATATATATATATATATATATATATATATATATATATATATATATATATATAAAAAGCCACAAATAACGTTAATATCAAGTTCACCATATCTTGGGAGTAACTTACATCCAAGGAGCATTAGTAAAAATATGTGAATCTGCCCGTTCATGATAGCCGAGAGGTCACAGTCGACTGTTTATCGTTGTATCTAAACCATAGGTCCAAGTTCGAATCCCGGCGGGGGCAGATTCACTTATCAATTATAATTCCCTCGAGTGTAAGTAACTTCTAAGGTACACTGATTTCGCAATGAAAAGATATTTGAGGTTTAACATTTTGATATTTGTGCATAAAATGTCACATGTGCATGCATGCATATATATATATATATATATATATATATATATAATATATATATATATATATATATATATATATATATATATATATATATATATATATATATATATATATATATATATATATATATATATATGCATGCAAGTGCATGCTTTATAAAAGCTCTTGAGATGTTTCCACCGATTCAGAGGAAAGGAAGATTATAAAATAGAATAGTAAATGGCTTTTCCTCAAGTCTAATATTTATGTTGGCCCACCGTATTTGTCTTTGTATGTGTATGGGTGTGTATCTGTCTGTCTGTCTGTCTGTCTGTATGTCTCCCTGAGTCTTCCACACAACCACTCAAAGACGTCGTCATCTCATGGTGCAATGGTTGTGTACCCACCAAGGTTCACAAGATGGTTTGGCCGGTTTGCAACCTAAAAGAAAAAGATTTGCAAGTCTCCGTCAACCCAAGCACAGAGAGAGAGAGAGAGAGAGAGAGAGAGAGAGAGAGAGAGAGAGAGAAGAGAGAGAGAGAGAGAGAGAGAGAAATGAAAGCATTGAGCAACTAGTGTTCCATCAAAATATTTACCACCACACCTTTAATTAAAAACTGTGACCCTGCATCACAGATCTATGAGATCTCTCTCTCTCCCTCTCTCTCTCTACATTTATATACTGTATATATGTATATATACACACACACACACACACACACACACACACACACATATATATATATATATATATATATAAATATATATATAGATATATATATATATAGAATGAGAGAGAGAGAGAGAGAGAGAGAGAGAGAGAGAGGTCTGTGATGCAGGGTCTCAGGTTTTAATTAAAGGTGTGGTGATAAATATTTTGATGGAACACTAGTTGCTCAATGCTTTCATTTCTCTCTCTCTCTCTCTCTCTCTCTCTCTCTCTCTCTCTCTCTCTCTCTGCTTGGGCTGACGGAGACTTGCAAATCTTTTTTGTTTAGATTGCAAACCGGCCACACCATCTTGTGAACCTTGGTGGGTACAACCATTGCACCATGAGATGACGACATCTTTGAGTGGTTGCTTGGAAGACTCAGGGAGACAGACAGACAGACAGACAGACAGACAGAACACATACAAAGACAAATACGGTGGGCCAACATAAATATTAGACTTGAGGAAAAGCCATTTTCTATGTTATTTTATAATCTCCCTTTCCTTTGAATCGGTGGAAATATCTCAAGAGCTTTTGTAAAGCATACCAAATGCTTTTATTTCTTCGACAAATTTTTGATGATTATACAGTCCTCCATAAAGAAAAAAGATCTGAATGATAAGATTACACAAACTTGGCAGTTTGGGCGTAAATTATTTAGAAGATACGGAATCATGAACAATAATTATTCAGGGAACGACTTATTTGAAAGCTCCTAATGCATCCTACAGAATTCCTCTGCTTATAAACTGACTGACATACATAAGTGTAAATTTTAAAAAGAGGAATAAATACTAGTTTGGTTGAATAATTTAGATGAATAAAGATATATCTAAATACGACAGCAAATCATTTGGATCCATAATTTCATTCTAGAAGCCAGGAATTACTATTTAAATTAAATACTGTAATTCTTGAATGAAACATACTTATCCTAAATAATATAATTTCCAAATGGACGATAATTATGTTGGATGCAGTAGGGAATCCTTAAATGCAAAATGATTATTTGTACGGGACAAAGAAACTTTCAAAGGAAGAATAAATGCTTTGTTTGAATAATGTAATTCTTAAAGCAAGAAATAAGTTTCGATGGAATAATACCCAATTTAAATACATGATAGAATATTATTTGTGTTCAGAATGCGTTGCACTGGTACCTACATGAAGTGACGAGGTATTAAAAAATAATCACCAAAAGTCAATCAGTCCTTTAAATTTTACTCACAGAGATTACAGGTACATCATTCATTTGGACGAATATTTTATCGTCTAAGATAGTTACAAATCAGCCAGCTACGATTTTTTCGATGCTTGTTTCAGCTGTACAATCTCACACAAGGAAAGGACACAAACAAGTTTAGAGAATCGACGTTTAGCTTGAATCCTAATGGGATATATATCCCCCCCACCCTCTCTCTCTCTCTCTCTCTCTCTCTCTCTCTCTCTCTCTCTCTCTCTCTCTCTCTCTCTCTGTCGACAAGTCAGATAAGAGGTTTTTGACAGTTCAAGGAAACCACAGTATTTAT